>NW_008360330.1:1101264-1120461 GCF_000622305.1 Nannospalax galili | reverse complement strand
CTATAGACCCATATCCTTAATGAACATAGATGCAAAAATTCTCAACAAAATACTTGCAAACCACATACAGACAGACACACATCAAAAAGATCATCCACCATGATCAAATTGGCTTTATTCCAGAGATGCAGGGATGGCTCAATATACGTAACTCAATAAACATCATAAATCATACAAATAGGCTCAAAGAAAAGAACCGCATGATCATCTCAATAGATGCAGAGAAGGCCTTTGACAAAATTCAACGTGAACATAAATATGTTCAAAGTCCTAGAGGGAATTGGACTGGAGGGAACATACCTCAACATAATGAAAGCTATATACAACAAACCCACTGCCAACATCATTTTAAATGGAGAAAAACTGGAAGCATTCCCACTGAAATCAGAAACCCAATAAGGATGTCCATTATCTCCACTCTTCTTTAACATAGTGCTTGAAACTCTTACAAGAGCAGTAAGGCAAGAGAAGGAAATTAAAGGAGCAACAAATGGAAAAGAAGAGATCAAATTATCCCTTTTTGTAGATGATACTATATCTAAGAGATGCCAAAAATTACACCAGAAAACTCACTGAAATTATTAACATGTTTATTAAGTGGCAGGTTACAAAATTAATCTACAAAACTCTGTAGCCTTTCTATATATATATAACAAGCAATCAGAGAAAGAGTACATGGAAACACTCCCCTTCACAATAGTTGCCAGAGAGAGAGAGTACATGGAAACACTCACTTTCACAATACCTGCAAAAAAAATATCTTGGAATAAACCTGACAAAAGACATTAAAGACCTCTACAATGAAAATTTTAAATCTTTAAAGAAAGAGTTTGAGGAAGACATCAGAAGATGGAGGGATCTCCCATGCTCATGGATTGGAAGAATTAATATTGTGAAAATGACCATCCTACCAAAAGCCATTTATAGATTCAATGCAATGCCAATCAAATACCTCATGACATTCTTAAAAGAATTGGAAAAAAAATTCCAAAGATTTCTATGGAAGCACAAAAGACCTCGGATAACCAAAGCAACCCTGAGCACTAAAGAGCAATGCTGGGAGGATTACTACACCAGATTTGAAACTGTATTGCAGAGCTACAGTTATAAAAACACGGTACTGGCACAAAAATAGACCCGTAAATCAATGGAACAAAACTGAATATCCAAATATGAGTACACGCAATTTCAACCACCTGATATTTGAAAAGGGGGCCAAGAACATTCACTGGAGGAAAGACAGCATATTCAGCAAATGGAGCTGGCAATACTGGATCTCCACCTGTAAAAGAATGAAACTAAACCCCTCTCTTTCACCTTGCACAAAAGTCAACTCCAAAGGTATTAAAGACCTTAATGTGAAACCTGAAACTATGAAACTGTTAGAATGGGCAATAACCTACAAGATATAGGTGTAGGAAAGCATTTTCTAAACCAGACATCAATTGCTCAGGAAACAAGGTCAAGACTCAACAAATGGGACCTCATTAAACTAAAAAACTTCTGTACATCAAAAGAAGTAACCAAGGAAGTGAAGAAAAACCCACAGAATGGAAGAAAATCTTCACCAGTGACACATCTGTCAGAGGTTTAACATCCAGGATATATAACAAACTCAAAAAAACAAAGAATCAAGAAAGTAACCCAATTAAAAGATGGGCTAAGGAGCTGAACAGAGAGTTCTCAAAAGAAGAAATAAAGACAGCTAAGAAGCATCTTAAAAGGTGTTCAACATCACTAGTAATTAGGGAATGGAAATTAAAACCACTTTAAGATTTCATCTTACCCCAGTCAGACTGGCTAAGGTCAATAAATAAATGATACCAAATGTTGGAGAGGATGTGGGGAAAGGGGGAACGCTCATCCACTGCTGGTGGGACTGAAAACTTGTTCAACACCTATGGAAAGCAGTGTGGAGAACTCTTTAAAAAACTACAAATGAACCTATTATTTGACCCAGTTATACCATCCTTAGCATATACCCAAAGAACTCATCCTATTGCAGAGACACCTGTACATCCATGTTTGTTGCTGCTCTTTTCACAATAGCTAAGAGATGGATGTGTTTCTCAACTGATGAGTGGATAATGAAAATGTGGTTCATTTATACAATGGAGTTTTACTCAGCAGTAAAGAAATATGAAATCATGAAATCTGCAGGTAAATGGATGGAACTAGAAACTGTTATACTAAGTGAAATAACACAGACTCAGAAAAAACAAAAAACAAACAAAAAAAAAAAACACGATGTATTTTCTCCCTCATATGTGGATCCTAGCACCAAACCCTGGTAAGTAAGTATGTATCCAGACATAACTACAGGAACTGGGATAATGAAAAGGAACCAGAGAGCTAAAGGAAAAGAAAGAATCTGAAAGAGAACAGTAGGAAACAGGCGTTAATAAGGGAGAAATGGATAAAAATGGGGTTATGTTAAGGGGATGGGGGAGGGAGGGTTATACAAGGAACCTTGGGGATAAAGGGAAAGAAGGAGCTCAAAAGAGTTCAGACCATAGGAGAAGAGCATTATTAAGGGAGAAATGGGAAAAAGGAGGGCACCTTAAATGCGGGGAAACCATGGTGGAAGGGATAGACAATGAGAGAGATAAATAATACCTAGCTAGTTTTAAAAAACCAGCGGGATCCATATTAGTCCAACAACCTACTGACAAATTATACCTACAACTAGATCAAGGAATATAATATATGTCTAGCCAAGGTTTATCTGAGAACATTTGGTCTTTGCCCAAGCTTTATCTACATGACACACAGTAATTAGAAGTACCAGACTGGTGGAACTAACCTTCTTGGATGTTTAACAGACATACTTTGAGGCCTATACTAATTTGGTAAGAGGGACATAAAGGACAGTTCTTTCTCCTTGCCCTCCTAGGTCGACTAAATTCCACAGGACTATGAGCATCTCTCAGAATGTCCTGTAACTGTGGTGAGTCACTGTTCTCTTGATCAAGGAGGCTTTGGAGACCCCACCAGATGGACTTGAACCAGTGTCCAGTCTACAAAGAGGAGGGTCAACACAGAGGAAACATTTCCTCTATGCTTCCAAGCAAAGCCAGTCATGGCTGAGTAGGACCTTTGACTTATCTTTACATAGATGGAACTGGTAAAAGAAAGGAGCCAGGGGCTCCTCCCAAGCCCACATGACCCCTGAGGAACAGATCCTCAAATGACCTTAAGAATAAAAATAAATTGGTTTATCTTGGCCAACTGTATGTTCTTAAACACTCAAAAGTAAAGTATAACCAAAGATTAAAGTGGTCAATATAATTTTTTAAGAGTCCATATTAATAGCTAAATTCTACATAACAAGAAACAATGCCAGAGAAGAGATACTTTCGTTGTTGGCCAGGGTGACCCAGACAGTAACCCAGACAGTAACCCAGCATAGAACTGGGAAAATGAACATCATACCCAATCTTATCTAACGGAATACTGGCAACTGATTACTGCTAGATGAGAAACAGCCGATCTTCCTAAAACAAGGATCTCTAGATAGGCTGACTAGATTTAGTGTATGGACAAGCACTGGGGAATGGCTGGGGTGTCGACCACACAGTGGACAGTAACAGGGATGACAGAGTATATGGGCTCCAGTGGGGGGTGGGGAGGCTATGGGAGGGTGCCATTTGGGAAGTGGGTATATAGATGAATAAAATTGTTTGAGATGTTCTATATGATATATACACACAAAATCAACAAATAAAAATGAGTTATATTTGAAGAGGAAGCATAAAATTTTACTTCATTTAATTAGCAGAAGTGAAAAACATTACCATTGAAATCTACCTGATGACTTTATATCCATACTCAAGTCCCGAGGATCTGAGTGTAACCGACTGTGACTAGTAGTAATCAGATACATAGAGATTAGAGATGTATGTGCAAACATCTAAGTGTTAGTAGCATATAGAACAAGTCTTTCTGTAGGAAACGGTGTATTTTAAAATGAGATGGAGATTTTTTTTAAAGGTTAAAACCTCATTCAATTTTATGTCTTGTAGGGTTTATACTGAGTTCAATATTGTATAACTGTATCAATGCTGTAATGAAATGCTTCTTCTAATCATGTGGTTATTAAATAAAAAAATCAGAGGGAATCATATTAAGTGAACAACCTGCTGACAAATTATATACATTTAACTAGCTCAAGGAATATATGTCTAGGCAAGGTTTATCTGAAAACGTTTGGTCTTTGCCCAAGCGTTATCTACATAGTACATGGTAATTAAAAGTACCAGACTGGTGGAACTAACCTTCTTGGATGTTTAACAGCCATACTTTTGAGGCCTATACTAATTTGGTCAGAGACACATATGGGGCAGTTTTGTTCCTTGCCCTCTTAGGTCGACTAAGTTCCAGGGGACTATAGAGCATCTCTCAAAATGTCACCTGTCCTCTTGATCAAGGAGGCCAAAGAGACCCCACCAGATGGACTTGAACCAGTGTCCACTCTACAAAGAGGAGGGTTAACATAGAGGAATCATTTCCTACATGCTTCCAAGTGAAGCCAGCCACAGTCGAGCAGGACCTTTGACTTATCTTCACATAGATGTAACTGGTAGAAGAAAGGAGCCAGGGGCTCCTCCCAAGCCCATGTGACCCCTGAGGTACAGATCCTCAAATGACCTTAAGAATAAAAATAAATTGGTTTATCTGGGCCAACTGTATGGTCTTAAACACCCAAAAGAAAAGTACAACCAAAGATTAAAGGGATCAATATAATTCTTCAGGAGCCCATATGTATAGCTAAAGGCTACATAACAAGAAACAATGCAAGACAGGAGATACCTTCCTTTGAGCTGTTGGCCAGGGGGTCCAAGAGACTCCCAGACAGTAACCCAGCATATAACTGGGAAAATCAACATCAGACCCCAATCTTATCTAACGGAATACTGGCAACTGATTGCTGCTAGATGAGAAAAGGTGATCTTCCTAAAACAAGGAACTCTAGATAGGTTTATTAGATTCAGCAGATAGACAAGTACTGGGGAATGGCTGGGGGCGCCAACAACACAGTAGACAGTAACAGGGATGACAGAGTATGTGGGCTCCAGTCAGGGAGGGGGGGTTGGGGAGGATGCCATTTGAGATGTGGGTATACAGATGAATAAGATTGTTTGGGATGATCTGTATGAAATATACACACACACACACACGCACAATCAACAAATAAAAAACTGAGTTATATTTGAGGAAGAAGCATAAAAATTTTCTTCATGTTAATTAGTAGAGGTGAAAAACATTACCATTGAAATGTATCCGTGCTCAGGTGCCAAGGAACTCAGAAAGTAACCAGCTTTGACTAGTAATAATCAGATACATAGAGATTAGAGATGCATGTGCAAACATCTAAGTGTTAGTAGCATTAAAACTGAGTTTTTCTATATCAAACAGTATATTTTAAAATGAAATGGAGATCTTTTTTAAAGGTTAAAATCTCATTCAATTTTATGTCTTACAGGGTTTATACTGAGTTCAATATTGTATAACTGTATTAATTCAAGTGTGAACCTAAAAATTTACAGCCACTTTTGAAAGAGATATGTCTTTGCTCTGGAAATTGTTATTGAATATGTTAAAGCTGTGATGAAACGCTTCTTGTAATCATGTGGTTTTTAAATAATTTAAAAAAGGTAATGTGGATTAGGCATTGATTTAACTTTAACTATGTATATAAGGCCAATCTCTTAGGCAGCTGAGGAGGAAAAACATCCATGACATCATGGAGCTGGGCCACCTGCCTCTTAGGTGAACCTCTTCTCTCTGCTGGAGTGTGGGAGAGGAACATGCTATATAATCTAAACCACTATGTTTTTATAGTTCCTCTTTCATGTACTCCTCATCTTTTAAAATAGAAATAAAAATGTATTCTTTTTTTAATTAAAAATGTATTTCTAAAGGTTCCAAATACCATAAATAATTGGTTTTATTCAAAATTAGTTTAGCTTTCCCCAAACTAAATTCTTGTAGTCAAAGGACAGCAACAGGAGAAAAAGAACAAACTGAGCTTTGATTACCATATTTCCAGCAAAAAGGAATATATTTCAGTCTTTTTTTTTCAACATGCATAAACTGAATATCAAGTAAATTTATGTTTCAGTTAAATTTTCTCTGACTGGTTATACTATTATCATAATATCAGTGGAGTCTCACAATGAGTCATCAAATTGCCAACAACTTCATGAACAAAATTAGTTTATCTGATGCTGAAAAGCAACATTAGCAACTCATACAAATAAAAAAGATCATAAAAACTTATTGAGCAGTGACATCCTCTGACAAAAGTCTTTGGATGATTTCTCCCTGTGATGACCTCACAGTGACTGGCTGCAGTCAATAGAGCTTGTCTGTAGCATTATGTGCCATTCAGGCATGGCTTTGTACAGCTTAGAGACAATGAAAAACAGTGAATCGGCAGAACTTAGGAATCAAATATGATTCTAGTCAGTTAAGAACAGACTATTTTAATTTTATGATCACTTTCAGCTGTGAGTTCTGCAACTCACATTTAATTATTTGTTCACATAATGGCCCTGGGTTTCTCTGCCTCTGTTCTATTCAATCAGTGACATTTTTAAATTGGGACAGCTATATTTGAACATGGAGTCTTCAAAAAACTTGTATAAAAGCTTTCTTTTCACTCATAGTACAATAGCAATATAGATTGTGTGAAACAGGGTGATTTTACTACAATTTAAGTGTCTCCTGCTGTATAATGTGAAGAAGCAGGTCATTTTGAGAAGTACTGGATTTGAAGTGGGATGAAAAGTATCCTCTTTACAGAGTGATCATAAGGTTTAAAATATGCATGCATACCATACTTTAAGGGGTATAAACATTGGTTCCATAGTAAGACAGTTGTGATTCTGTTGTATTACTTTCTTAGATGAATGATTCTAGCCAAGTTTCCTAACTAATGAGTCAATACGCTGTAAGAGTAATAAGACTACTATTAAAGTAACAATTCAATATTAACAGCAACAAGATTGCTGAAATTAAAGGCTATACATTATGCTAAGTGAAAAAGATAAATACTGTCATTTACGTATAATAGCTAAATTCATAACATTGAATGAAGACTGGTGTTGGGAGGAGGGATGATGAGAAGTAACTGCCTAATTTTACAGTGTCAGCCAGGGTTGATGGAAAAGTCCTGGAGATGACAGTGATAGTTACACAACAATGTGAATGCTCTCAAAGCCACTAAACTAATGAAATTGATTTAAAAGGTGAATTTTATGCTTTGAGTATTTCCCTACAATAAAAAAGAGAAAAAATAAAGGTCATGAAAATTGTTTCAAAAGTGTTTATAGCACAGTACCAGGTACATCTCAAGTACTTAGTAAAGAATAGGTGCCTTACTGTTACTTTTAAAAATTTCTTAAAATGCATTTGGGTGCTCCTCACAAACTCTAAATGCTATACAATCACATAATTATTATGTAATTTTGACTTCTGTCAGAGGATGTCACTACTAAGTAAGCTTTTATGTCCCCTTTTATCTCTATGAGTTGCTAGTGTTGCTTTTCAGCATGAAATAGACTAATTTTGTTCATTAACATGTTTGACAATTTGATGACTTGCTGTGAGAATCAGCTAATATTATCAAAATAGTATAACGAGCCAGAGAAAATGTAATTATCACATCTGTCTAACTGGTGACTAAATTTATATCTGTGTTACCTACAAAAGGACAGTCATATCTTTATACAGTTCTAACATACTACTTAAGCATGTGAAAATATGAACACAGTGCAGAGGTGAGTGCACAAGAAATATACAAGAACTATATGCACAACATTCAAGTATGCTTTAAAAGGGCTTTCTAGTTGGACTGAAAACAACTGCTGGTATTCATTTTTAAATACAATAAATAGAACATTCTTTCCTCTTAATTTTATAACATCTCATCACTTATTTTTAAGTAACACAAACAAATACAAATTTAGTCACCACTTGAACAGATGTGATAATTATAAGATGATTGCTGTCTGTTCACTGAAGGACTGAAACAGCTGTATGAGATATATATACAAACATACATAAACACATACACAAAAGTATATATATACACAAGTACATACATGTTGGGGATCCCTGCTGTGAAGCCGTAGTCTCTCCATGTCCGGGTGGCCCACGGGCTCGGTTTCATATGCAGATGACTCCTTTTAGCAGAGTACCTGGCATCTTCCTAACTCTCCTTTGAAGTAGCCGCCATAGAAAACATGGCCTCTGGCTCTGGAAATACCATGCTTTCCTGTGTGATTTTTTTAAGCAGTCTGACAGTCTAGCAGCCTGGCGGGAGCCCATTTCCACACGCAAATGAGGCATCCCCAAAATATCTATCAGTTAAAGCTTTTACCACTACCCCCATGGTATAAATATCCCAGTCTTCTCTCAATAATAGAGAGCTGGATCACTAGGAGCTAGGAGCTGAACACTTAATAAAGGCTGTAACACGGACTAAGCAGAGTCTTGCATCTTACTACTGATCCAGCCTCTCCAGGGGGCAGCATTCCTCTGTCACTGACTCACGGATCCCAGCTTCAGCCGCCTCGCACTATTCCCGCGTGTTCTAGCCGCCGGTGGAACTCGCATATTGAGGAAGGTGCAGGGGTGAAATCAGGGCGGAGACACGGCTGGACAACGCTCCAGCAGCAGGGACTTTCAGCACCAAAGCGGCGGACAGCGACGCGCGGACAGAGAGGCAGACCCGCTGCTTCCAGGACGCAGCACGGCAGAGAAGCCTACGGGACCCCCGCGCCGTGACTCTCCAGGTGTGCGCGGGGACCCCGAGATACCCGCGCACCTCACACCTGGTGCCCAGCGCGCCCCATACATACACTCATACATAGATATACATATGCAGAGCATAGACTGAAATAGTGTCTGCAGTATGACAGAAATTTGAAATTAGTAATTATATTTTCTTGTCACTACATTTTATGAAGGACTTAACATTAGAAAGGTTAGCTCAACTGATTAAAGTCTACTTTCAGATGAAAATGAGCAAACCAAGAGCAGCAATGCAATGAAAGTCCTTCAGAGCCTAGTCCTGTGCACTACCCTCAAATGAACTACAGCAAAGGACTCAACACTGCCATTTTACCTCTCACTCATTTTCTTTTAAAAACATTTTCTTTGTAAAATTACCTTATAAAGTAACATGCTTCCATATGAGATTTTCATACATACTTCATCTTGGTTGGTTCTCTCACCTTTCATCTCCTGTCCCCCATTTCCCTGCTGTACCTTTTTGCCCCTTGGTTTCCCCCTTCCACTTTGTTCTACTGCCCTCCCCACCTTCCTTAAAGCCTCTTTTATTTTGTTTTCATTCTTCCCACTTTCTAATGGGCCCCTTTCTAGTTTCCTTGCCTTTACTCGTGTTTACTTTCACCTGGATACACACACCTAACAGAGGCTAGGATCCATATGTAAGAGAGAACATGCATTCATTATTTGTCTTTCTGAATCTGAGTTATCTCACTTAACATAATGTTCTCTAGTTCCATACATTTTCCTAAAATTTCATTTTTCTTTAAGGCTGAATAAAATCACATTGTATACATGTTCAAATTTTCATTATCCATTCATCTGCTTATGGACATCTAGGCTTCTTTCATTCCTTTGGTGCTGTAAAGAGAACAGTGATAAACATGGATGGCACATGTCTCAGTAATAGAACATAGTCCTTTGGATATATGCCCAGGAGTTATATAGCTGGGTCATATGATAGTTCTATTTTTAGTTTTGTGAGAAGCCTCCACACTGATTTCCATAGTGGTTGCACCAGTTTAAACTGGTAACAGTGGATAAAGGTTTCTCTGCTCACATCCTTGACAGCATTTGTTTTCCTGATGGTGGCCATTCTGACTGGGGTGTAATAGAATCTCAAGGTAATTTTAATTTTAATTTCTCTGATGGCTAGAGATGTTGAGCATTAAAAAAATATTTATTGGTCTTTTGTACTTCTTTTAAGAAACGCATGCTGCCTGTCCTGCCTAAGGGTCTCTATTCTCAGCTTAGCTGTGATCTTTGGAAAATCTTCCCTGGTTCTCCTAGAATGAAAGTGGCACCATGCCTTTAGGCTCCCAAGCCCCTCCTCACCTTTTTTTGTGACAGGGTTTCACTATGTAGCCCTGGCTGACCTGGAACTTGCTATGTAGACCATGCTGGCCTCTAACTCAAAGAGCTCTCCCTGCCTCCAGCTCCTGAGTGCTAAATTTAAAGGCATGCAATACCACTCCCAGCTCCAAAGTTTCCTTTAATTCACAGGACCAGTAAGAAGGAATTATAATTGTATACTTGTCAGTTTCCCCCCACTAGACTCATGACAACATTAGGACAGCAAATATTATCTCTTTATCTCCCCTCACCAAACATACCCAACCGAGAACCTGGAAAAATGGGTTCTTTCAGGATATCTTCTCTGAAGAGAGGAATAGAAAGTCGGGATTAAGAACATGGTGGGCAGGGGTGGGCTGGAGGGATGGCTCAGCAGTTGAGAGCACTGACTGCTCCTGCAGAGGACCTGGGTTCAGTTCCCAGCACCCACATGAAGGCTAACAACCATTCTTGGGATCCAACACCCTCATCTGGCTTCTGCAGACATTGCATGCATTTGTTGCACTGACATACATGCACAAAAAACACCCAAGTTAGGCTTGGAATTGAACATACCTTTATTAAAAGGCAGAAACAAAGTTGAGGAGAGTGAAGATGGAGAAAAGTTTTAAAGGGTTGAAAGCTTGATGAGTTTATGATGAGCACTTATTTGCTCACAAAAATAGGTCATGGACGACATTGGGTTTTATTGCTCTGCCTCTGTCAAATGACTTCATACTTTCTAGGGCACATTAAGTTCAAATTAATTAGGGACTGCTCAGAAAAATGACATGTTTATTAAACTCCCATTTATTCCTGGTACTCGGGACTGTCTCATGAGAGATAAATAATGACAGATTGGACAGATTGCCTCAACAAATTTAAGATATGATTTAATATATGCACTGTACTGTGTTAATAAACTTTTTCCCGATATAGATCCCTACCTTCATAAAATGCATTATTTCTGAAACAAAATTACATTTTGTTTCACATTAATTACAAGTCCTGTATTTGTGTTCTTTCATTTGTTTAGCATTAGCCTATCATCAAACAGAGGCTATATCAGATCAAGATGAAAAGCAAACAGTTCAAATAAGGAAGAATGTTAGAATGATGCTTTAGAGAGGAAAGCAAAATAAAGAACTGCCAAAGCCCCAGGATTCAGTGTAGTGCTGTTTTAGGCCATTTCCATGTCTAGGAGTAGAGCTTTATTGCCACCTGCAGGACAGCAAGGATTCCTCTCAGAAAAGCAAAAATTAAGGCAGTGAGCAATTCCAAAAGAGTAGTTATGAAATTTGATTCCTCCATCCCAGGTCTTTTGACTTCTAATTTGAACATTGATTACAGAAACTGCAATTGTATTTTCAGTTTTTCTTATTTTTTCCCTCTTGGAGCATGGAAACAAGAACTTTGAACTCAAAGTGCTACATCAAACACTAAGGAGACCTGAAATTCATTTCCCAGTTTCAATGTGTGTTCTCTGGTTTTTCCTCTAACCCTCCGTGGTATTCAAGCAAGGTCTTATATAGGGGCAAAAACTCTGGAACATCAGTTAGTCCTTCCCAATGCCAGCAGAAAGGAAAGTGGGGACTGTCTTTTGGAAGGCTAAAGGAATACTGAAGTCTTTAGCCAGGAACTAAGTAACTTTTCTTTTTTGTCTGTTTGAATGTGGGGGGTTCTCTCGTTCTCTCTCTCTCTCTCTCTCTCTCCCTCCCTCCCTCCCTCCCCCTCTCTCTCTCTGTCAACTAAAAAAAGCCCAGGACCAGATGGATTTACAGCAGAATTCTAACCACACATTTCATAAGGATCTACACCCAATACTACTTAAGTTATTCAAAAAAATAGAAATGGACGGAGAAGTTCCAAATTCCGTCTATGAAGCCAGCATCAATCTAATACCAAAGCCAGGTAAAGATAGAACTAAAAAAGAAAACTGTAGACCCATATCCTTATTGAACATAGATGCATATAGACACATATCAAAAGGACCATCCACCATGATCAAGTTGACTTTATTCCAGAGATGCAGGGATGATTCTATATATGTAAGTGAATAAATGTCATAAATCATATAAATGGGCTCCAAGACAGGAACCACATGATCATCTCAATAGATACAGAGAAGGCCTTTGACAAAATTCAACATGCATTTGTGTTCAAAGTCCTAAAGGGAATAGGACTGGAGGGAACATACCTCAACATAATGAAACCCATATATAACAAACCCACAGCCAACATCATTCTAAATGGAGAAAGAATGGAAGCACTCCCATTGAAATCAGGAACCAGACAAGGCTGTCCACTATCTCCACTCTTCTTTAATATAGTGCTTGAAACTCTTGCAAGAGCAATAAGACAAGAGAAGGAAATTAAAGGAGTAATAATTGGAAAAGAAGAGATCAAATTATCCCTTTCTGCAGATGATATTATATCTAAGAGACACACAAAGTTCCATCAGAAAACTCCAAGAAATTATTAATACATTCAGTAAAGTGGCAGATTACAAAATTAATGTACAAAAGTCTGCAGCCTTTCTATATACCAACAAGAAGCAATCAGAGAAAGAGTACATGGAAATATTCCTCTTCACAATAGCTGCAAAAAAATAAAATATCTCGGAATAAACCTGACCAAAGACATTAAAGATCTCTACAATGAAAATTTTAAATCCTTATAGAAAGAAATTGAGGAAGACATCAGAAGATGCAAGGACCTCTCATGCTTATGGATTGGAAGACTTAATAATGTAAAAATGACCATCCTACCAAAAGCCATTCATTGCAATGCCAATCAAAATCCCCATGACATTTTTTTTCACAGAATTGGAAAAAAACCATTCTAAGATTTATATGGATACACAAAAGACCTCGGATAGCCAAAGCAACCCTGAGCACTAAAGAGCAATGCTGGGGGGATTACTAAACCAGATATTAAGCTGTATTACAGAGCTATAGTCATAAAAACAACATGGTACTGGCACAAAAATAGACCTGTAGATCAATGGAACAAAACTGAAGATCCAAATATGAGTACATGCAATTTCAGGCACCTGATATTTGACAAAGGGGCCAAGAACATTCACTGGAAGAAAGACAGCATATTCAGCAAATGGTGCTGTTAAAACTGGATCTCCACCTGTAGAAGAAAGAAACTAAACCCCTCTTTCACCTTGTACAAAAGTCAACTCCAAATGGATCAAAGACCTCAATGTAAAGCCTGAAACTCTGAAACTGTTACAAGAAAACATTTGCAATAACCTACAAGATATAGATGTAGGAAAGGATTTTCTAAACTGGACATCAATTGCCCAGGAAACAAGGTCAAGACTCAACAAATGGGATCTCATTAAACTAAAAAGCTTCTTTACATCAAAAGAAGCATCAAAGGAAGTGAAGAGAAAACCCACAGAATGTGAGGAAATCTTCGCCCATGACACATCTGATAGAGGTTTAACAGAATATATAACAAACTCAAAAAACAAAAAAAATCAAGAAAGGAAGCAACCCAATTAAATGCTAAATGTCCACCTGCGTGGGACAAGCACAGAAACCGTCCCTAACATAAATCCGTCCGGAGGGTCCGTGGTGGCAGATCTCAATGGGTTGGCAGTAAAGAATGCTTGTCAAACTCTTCTAAGACGCCTTGAACCCATCATCACCAAGAATCCTCATGGAACTTGGAAGGACTGGGCACAGACTGCTTTTGACCAAAGAATCAGTCTTTCAGCTGTTGGATTCTTCAGGGGTTACGAGTCAGACATGGACTGGGAGAAAGGCGAAGGCCATGCCTTCGAATACTTTGTATACGGAGCTGCCTGTTCAGAGGTTGAAATAGACCGCCTGACAGGGGACCACAAGAACATCAAAACAGACATCGTGATGGATGTTGGTCACAGCATAAATCCAGCCCTTGACATAGGCCAGATTGAAGGAGCGTTTATTCAAGGAATGGGGCTTTATACAATAGAGGAACTGAGTTACTCTACTCAAGGTGTTTTGTATACACGTGGTCCGAGCCAGTATAAAATTCCTGCCATCTGTGACATCCCCATTGAGCTGCACATTTCTTTTTTGCCCCCATCTGAAAACTCAAACACCCTATATTCGTCTAAGGGTCTGGAAGAGTCTGGGGTGTTCCTGGGGTGTTCAGTGTTTTTTTGCCATCCATGATGCATTGAGTGCAGTGCGACAGGAGAAAGGCACCTCTGGGGCACTGAAGTGCAGTAGTCCACTGACTCCAGAGAGGATCAGAATGGCCTGTGAGGACAAGTTCACAAAGATGATTCCAAGAGATGGACCTGGGTCCTATGTTCCCTGGAATATATGTGTCTGAGCCAAATGCAGACTTCTGGAGGAAACGGGGCATCTCTTTCTGTGGAGAGATCTACCCATTTCTGCTCTTAGATGCTAGATATGAAAACAAAATTTTCACAGCTCAGGAAACATTCCACGTGGTGTTGCTTTCACATGGAGCTGATTTGGAATATTCTACTCAGGATTTGCTAGATACACTCAAGCAACTATAATGATACTTTAAATGATATAAATATTAAGTTTTTCCTCTGAGGTGACAAGCTCAAAAAACAAAGAATCAAGAAAGGAAGTAACCCAATTAAAAGATGGGCTAAGGAGCTGAACAGAGAGTTCTCAAAAGAAAAAATAAAGACAGCTAAGAAGCATCTTTAAAGGTGTTCAACATCACTAGTAATTAGGGAATGGAAATTAAAACCACTTTAAGATTTCATCTTACCCCAGTCAGACTGGCTAAGGTCAATAAACAAATGATACCAAATGTTGGAGAGGATGTGGGGAAAGGCGAATGCTCATCCACTGCTGGTGGGACTGCAAACTTGTTTAACACCTATAGAAAGCAGTGTGGAGAACTCTTAAAAAACTACAAATGAACCTATTATTTGACCCAGTTATACCATCCTTGGAATATACCCAAAGAAATCATCCTATTGCACAGGCACTTGTACTTCCATGTTTGTTGCTGCTCTTTTCACAACGGCTAAGGGATGGAAGGAACCTAAGTGTCCCTCAACTGATGAGTGAATAATGAAAGTATGGTTCATTTATACAATGGAGTTTTACTCAGCAGTAAAGAAGGATGAAATCACGAAATTTGCAGGTAAATGGATGGAACTAGAAACTGTTATGCTAAGTGAAATAACACAGACTCAGAAAACAAAACAAAACAATGTATGTTCTTCCTCATATGTGGATCCTAGCACCAAATCCTTATAAGTGAGTATGTATTAAGATACAACTACAGGAACCAGGATAATGAAAAGGAATCAGAGAGGTAAAGGAAAAGAAAGAATCTGAAAGAGCAGAATAGTAGAAAATAGGTTTTAACAGGAGAGATATGGATAAAAAAGGGGTTATTTTAAGGAGGAGGGGGAGGAAAGGTTATATAAGGAACTAGGGGATAAAGGGAAAGAAGGAGCTCAAGAGTGGTGGGACCACTCTTGGAGAAGGGTATTATTAAGGGAAAAATGGGGAAAATGGGGGCACCTTAAATGGGGAAACCATGTTGGAAGGGTTAGACAATGTGTGAGATAAATAGTGCCTAGCTAGTTTTAGAAAACCAGAGGGAACCATATTAGGCCAACAACCTACTGACAAATTATACACACAACCAGATCAAAGAATGAATATATGTCTAGGCAAGGTTTATCTGAGAGCGTTTGGTCTTTGCCCAAGCTCTATCTACATGGAACATGGTAATTAAAAGTACCAGACTGCTGGAACTAACCTTCTTGGATGTTTAACAGCCATTCTTTGAGGCCTATACTAATTTGGACACAGGGACATAAAGGACAATTGTTGGGGAATCCTGCTGTGAGGGTCGCAGTCTTCCATGTCTGGATAGCTCTAAGGAGCTCGGCGCCTGATGGAAAGACTCCTCTTTTCAGCAGGGTGCCTCCTACCTCTCTTCCTGACTCACCTTTTGAAGTGGCTGCCACAGATGCCCTACCAAAAACATGGCCTCTGGCATATGAACTGCCAGGTTCTCCTGTGTGATAATCAGACAATGTCTGGCAGCCTGGCAGGAACCCACCACCACATGTAAATGAGGCATCCTAAAAGCACCTACCAACTAAGGCTTTTGCCACTGCCCCCACAGTATAAAATATCCTGGTTTCCCCTAATTAATCGGAGCTGAATCACTAAGACCTTGAGCCAAGCTGAGTCACTGAATAAAGGAGCAGTACCACTGAATCTGACTGAGCTGAGTTCTGTGTCTTACTGTCTACGATCCAGACTTCCGAGAGAGGGCTATCTCTTCGTAAACCACGACTCACGGAGACCCTGCTTTCGCCATTTCTCGCACCTCCCCTCGTGACCTGGTGGCCAACGGGTCTCAAACTTAGAGGGAGTGCACGGTGGAAATTGAAAACGGAACCCGACCGGGCAGCTGACAGGGGTCCTAGAGCCGCCAGCTCCGGTAGCAGAGACCCTCAGCAACATGGTGCACGAAACCTGCGCACCCCAGCGGCGGAGAGCCAGGGACCCAAACAGCAGACATGGCCCGCGGGACCTGCCGCACTCCAGCGATGTGTGGGAGACTGCGCCACGCCAGCAGCTGGCACTCCGCGAAACCCGCATGCCCATATCTGGCGCCCAATGGGAGACTGGCGCCATGCCCAGCAGCTGGCACTCTGAGTCCCTGCGACCCCATATCTGGTGCCCAACGTGAGAGCCTTTGAACTCCGTGCAGCTGGATTCGTAAGTATCTCTCCCACCAGGAGAGCAACACAAATCTCTTTTTTTCCTTCATCTCCCATCAGGAGACTAAAAAGGCAGCTGTGCCCCCAAGCCTCCCCACTCGTGGGGCCTGGCAAATCTCTCTTTCGTCTCCCATCAGGAGAATAAAAAGATAGCTACGTTCTTTCGTCTCCCATCAGGAGAATAAAAAGATAGCTGCGCCCCCAAGCCACCTCACCCTTGGGGCCTGGCAATCTCTTCTAATTTCCTCCTTTTGTTTCCAGTCTAGAGTCTTCACGTGAGGACATTAAAGATGGAAAGACAACTGAAGCTTTCTGGTCAGGGCTACTCCCTGACGTTAGCTGAAGGCCTCTCTGCCCGCTAATGACCTCTGACTGCCTGTACAGGTGTAGACAAAGGACCTTCTATCTAAACATCTTTCTAATATAAAAACCTGGTGACGCAGCAGCCACTTAAGAGTCATTAGGATGGCCGCCAGTTTCTTAAATCTGCGGGAAGGCCTGTTCTGGGAGCCAAGCAAAATCCCCTGACATCTTGATCTCAGGCTTGTTTTCTTGGAAACCATCACTTCACTGCTTTCCTATCCTAACACTGCTAGAAAAGTCCCAAAAGTTCTAAGAATCTTCACGTAAGCCTGGGAGTCAGTTCCTAAGCTAACCTTCTCTAACCTGTTTTGTTACCCGGCCCCCCCCAGGGCATTCAAGCCACAGCTAAAACCAGTTAGGTGAGAATTTAAATTAACTAGCCCCTGCGGAGCACCTGACCGAACAAAAGATTTAAAAGTGCCATTTTTTTTTTTCCTTTCTGCAGTCTAAGGCTTGTAACCTGTCAGAGCGTTCCAAGCCCTTAGTGTCAGGCTGCTACAGAAACGTTAAATGCTAAGACAACGCTATTTTCTTTTATAATGGGTAATTCGACATCACGTCAGAAAAAACTCCAAATTCGTTCCCTTAGAGCCTTACTTAAATCAAGAGGGCTTAAGATCTCCCAAAAAGAAAGCTTAAAATTTTGGAATGAGGTGTATCAATTTGCACCCTGGATCCTGTCAGCAGACATATCTGACCCAGAGGTCTGGAACTTTCTTGCGTATCTGGCTCGTAAAAAAGAAATCCAAGAAAGGCATAATTTTCCCCTTTCCTTTTTCCCCATAATGGCAGCCATCCAGCAATGCTTAGGAAACCCACCTAAGATTGAGGAAAGCTTACAAACACCAGAAAATAATAAAGGAGAGGTTTTAAGTGATTAAAAAAAAACCCCTGCAGACTGCCCAGTAACAGATTCAACAGCTCCAAAAATAAAATTTGACCAAGTCAGACAAAACCCACCCATCAATAAAATTAACTCTTACCCCCCTCTTGCTGATTTAACAAGCCCAGATATTAATGCCCAGACTTCAAAAGCTCCCAAAGATCCTCAGATAAATTCCCCTCCCCCTTCACCTCAGCTGCCGCCACACCCTGCGGCTCCGCCACCACCTGTGGCACCTGTTCCAGCCACGCCCTACAGCCACAGAGCAACTGTGTAATCTTAGAGATAGTGGAAGTTGCCAGTCCCAAAGCCTCCAGACACAATGGCCTCAAGACCCCCAAATCCCACCGGTAGAGGCTTTTCCTGTTAACTTACAAATAACAAGGCAACACCCACTAGCCTGGTACCCGCTCCCAGGAGCAGAACTTAAAGAATTATGCCAGGCAGTCCATGAAGATGGAATCCATGCTCCATGGACAAAATCTATACTACAAAGTTTTAATACTAATCTGCTTACCCCCCAGGACTGGAGGGACATCTGTAGATCTACCCTCCCCAGTCCATTATTTGTACAATGGGAGGCCTTATTTAGAGACGAATGTCTAGTGCAGGCTAAAAGAAATGACACTCATAATCATCTCATAATCGGCAGCTGAGACATCAACCAGGACAGGATCCACCACCTGGAATTGGAATTATGACCAGCTTTTTGGCCAGGGTAATTACTCCACAGGAATTCAGCAAGCTGCAATCCCTGCTGGATGTATAGAGCAGATTCGCTTATGTGCCCTGCAAGCTTGGGATCGCTTAACACCATTGTCCCATGGGCCTGGAGAAACTTCTGCATTAACCTTTTTGAAGCAGAAGCCAACTGAGTCTCTTCCAGATTTTATACTAAGAGTACAAGCAAGCTTAGATAGAAAAATAACAGACCCTGCAGCCAAAGCAATGCTTTTAAACAGCCTTGTCTGGGAAGGTATGACCCCTGAATACAGACAAGCATGCCAGGGGCTGAAAAATAAACATTATGACAAATGGATTGTGGCCACCCATGACATTGGGACTGCCACATCCCAGGCCTCCTCCCTTG
>NW_008360330.1:1100099-1101213 GCF_000622305.1 Nannospalax galili | reverse complement strand
TACATAGGCATTAAATTAAGAAAAATAAAAGCAAGTACATAAATATCACTCCTTCAAAGTGCATAGTCTTCATCTAATAGGTATTTGCCAAATATTGTGCACTAGAGACAAAAAGAGTTTTATGATAGCCACAAATAAAATACAATCATTTCTTCCCATTACCTTCCTGGGGACTGAAATAATGCCTACTACTGTTAGGCCCCTTAAACCTATCCTGGATGTCCCCCATCCACTTACCCTTAATTCCCTTCAGAGCTTTTCAGGCAACGTTAATTGGCTAAGGCCCTGGCTTTCCATCCCCACAAGTCAATTACAGCCACTCTTTGATCTCTTAAAGGGAGACAAAAACCCAGCCTCCAGATGGTATCTAAACCCAAATGCAAAAAGGGCTCTCCAAATAATTAATAAGCACTTTGAAAAGGCATCACTAGCCAGATATGACCCCAAGCTACCTGTCCAACTCTTAATATTTAATTCCTCCCCCACCATGGTAGGAGCAATTCATCAGCCACACGGAGTACTAGAATGGCTTCACACGCCAGTAGGGGGCGCTCCTCGCTTCCTTACAGAAGTAGACACTCTTACGTCCATGGTCCATCAGGGAAGAGAAAGAGCTACACAAATTATAGGAAAAGAGCCTGGTGGGTCACATTAGGCCCTCTAGGAGCCCATGGAACACCCCAGTCTTTGTAATAAAAAGACAGGGGCATGGAGAGTGCTACAAGACTTCAGAGCCATAAACGAAACTTCACTATCCCAAAGATAAATGGATGTCAGTTATTCCAGTATTTCGCTGGCTCTCACCTCGGCTCTTCTGCCATAAACCCATAGGATATAAAAGACTGCTTTTTCTCCATCCATTTACACAATAATGATTGCCAACATTTTGCCTTTTTAGTTCCAAAAATTAACAGTTCTGGTACAGCTGATCGATATGAATGGCAAGTTCTGCCACAGGGTATGGGAAATATTCCTACAATATGCCAGGAGGCTGTTACTAATGCACTAGCACCCCTCTTAAAAAAGGGGCTGCATGTTTATCATCATATGGATAACCTCTTGGTCTGGCAAAATGAGGATTCCTCTCTAGAAGACTTAAAAAATGCTAAGATAA
>NW_008360330.1:1089384-1097460 GCF_000622305.1 Nannospalax galili | reverse complement strand
GGAGACCCTGCTTTCGCCGTTTCTCGCACCTCCCCTCGTGACCTGGTGGCCAACAGGTCTCGAACTTGGAGTGCACGGTGGAAATTGAAACGGAACCCGACCGGGCAGCTGACAGCGGTCCTAGAGCTGCCAGCTCCGGTAGCAGAGACCCTCAGCAACGCGGTGTGCGAAACCCACGCACCCCAGCGGTGGAGAGCCAGGGACCCGAACACCAGACGCGGCCCGCGGGATCCACTGCACTCCAGCGATGTGTGGGAGACCAGCGCCATGCCCAGCAGCTGGCGCTCCGTGAAACCCACACGCCCATAGACAGTTTTTGCTCCTTGCCCTCCTAGGTTGACAAAGTTCCAGGCGACTATGAGCATCACTCAAAATGTACTGTAACTGTGGTGAGTCACCTGTCCTCTTGATCAAGGAGGCTATGGAGACCCTGCCAGATGGACCTGAACCAGTGTCCAGTCTACAAAGAGGAGGTTCAACATAGAAGAAAAAGTTCTTCCATTCTTCCAAGAGAAGCCAGCCATTGTCAAGTAGGACCTTTGACTTATCTTCACATAGACAGAACTGGTAAAAGAAAGGAGCCAGGGCTCCTCCCAAGCCCATGCTACCCTTGAAGAACAGATCCTCAAAGGACATTAAGTGTAAAAATAAATTGGTTTATCTGGGCCAATTGTAGGGTCTTAAACACCTAAAAGGAAAGTATAACCAAAGAACAGCAGACCCCGATCTTATTGAAAGGAATATTGACAACTGATTGCTGCTAGATGAGGAGCAGCTGATCTTCCTAAAACAAGGCTCTCCAGATAGGTTGACTAGATTCAGCAGACAGACAAGCACTAGGGAATGGCTGGGGGGTGCCGACACACAGTGGACAGTAACAGGGACGACAGAGCATATGGGCTCCAGTGTGTGGCTGTGGGGAGGCTATGGGAGGGTGCCATTTGGGAAGTGGATATATAGATGAATGCAATTGTGTGGGATGTTCTGTATGATATACACACAAAAAACTCAACAAACTGAAAAAAAAGACATATTTGAGGAAGCATAAAAATGTACTTCATGTTAAATAGTAGAGGTGATAAACATTAACAGTGAAATCTACCTGATGACTTTATATCCATACTCAGGTACTAAGGACCTGAGTATAACCGACTGTGACTAGTGATAATTAGATACATAGCAATTAAAGACACATGTACAAACATCTAAGTGTTAGTAGCATTAAAAATATAGGAAATGGCTTATTTTAAAATGAAATGGAGATATTCTTTAAAGAGTAAAAACTCATTCAATTCGACGTCTTACAGGGTTTATACTGAATTCAATATTGTATAACTGTATTAATTCAACTGTGAACCTAAAAATTGACAGCCACTTTTGAAAGAGTTGTATCCTTGCTCTGGAATGTGTTACTGAGTATGTTCAAGCTGTAATGAAATGTTTCTTCTAATCATGTTATTAAATAAAAATTTTTTTAAATAAATAAAATTGTTTCTTTCAAATATTTATCACAAAAATCTAACACAAAGTTAATGGATTAGTATGTTTAAAGAGCAAATTTCAATGAAGCGAGGCATTCAGGTTACAGTTGATTTTAATCACATTTAGTGATAACTGAGTAAAAGGAGCAGGGCAAAAGATTTTGAAAAAAAAAAAAGAAAAAAAAAAAGCAGTATGGCCAGAAACAGAGCACATGTGAAGTTTAGAGCAAGGAATATAAAGTTACTATAACATACAGAAAAACCAGGGCTGGAGAAATAGCTCATAATTAAGAGTAATTAAGAGTACTTGCCGCTTTTGTAGAGGACCTGGGTTCAGTTCCCAGCACCCACATGGTGGCTCACATTGTCTGTAACTCCAGTACCAAGGGATTCCATACCGTCTTCTGGCCTCCATCGGTACTGAAGACACCTGGTCACTTAAATTCATGTAGGTAAATTACTCATATACATGAAAATAAATAAGTAAAGTTTAAAAACACAAAAAGAAAGGAAAAGTAAAGAGAAAAGAAATGAAAAGAAAGGAAAAAACGAAAAGCCAAGAGCTATATGCCTGGAAAAAAGGAAGTGTGCCTTAAGAACATCTCAGGAATCTGCAAAGCCTGCCCATTCATCACAGGCTTAGGAGTACAGAATGGCAAATTTGCTTCCAAGACTTGGGAAAAGGTCCAGGAAACCCTGTATACCTCAAAGAACCTGGAAACTCACTTCTCATGCTCAGCTGGAAGGCACTGAGAAGCAAGTGAGTCATGGTTTAAATGGGCCCAGGAAGAGCTCATGCTGGCAGAAGACATCAGCAACATCCAAATGATGCTGGCTTTGCAGTTATATAGAACACAAAAACTGTCAGGTCATGGAGGCTTTCACCACGATGTCAAAGGAAAGCCCGAGAGGCCAGGCAGCATGTTGCAGGGCTGGAATCCCTACAGGCAGCCTCTCAGAGGATGGAGTATGAAACTGTTAGAGAGAAGCCTAATCTGCAGTGGAGATCCCAGGAAGGAAGAGGCACCAGCACTGAGCAACATCTGCTAAGGGAAGCTGTATGTTGAGGGCAAAGCCAGCCCCAAAACACTCATGTGCATGGTCATCAACAAGGCTGCAGAGGTGGTGCTACCAATGTTCATGGAAACTTACAATCCATCAGTGTGGCCCAGCTAGACATGGAGATTTAAGATTTAAGGCAGGCTTTGGTTAGCTTTGGTCTTACTTTTGGATGACTCCTTATTTTTCTATTCTTCCCTTTTAGACTAGGAATGTTTACCTGTGTCTTCCCAACCACTGTATCTTGGAACTATAATTTTTGTTGTGACTTTTTTTTAATTTGTAAAGGGCTGAGAGGTTAGTTTGCCTTGAGACTAAAAAGAGACTTTGTACTTGGCTTTTTTGAACAATAGTGGAATAGTAAAGACTTTGTAGATTCTTGGGGATGAGCCAAATGCATTCTATATTATGGTACAGCCATGAACCTTAGGCTCTCAAAAGAAGAAAACTATAGTTTTGATTTTTAGTATTTTTTTATTTTGAGACAGAGACTTATGTGATCCAAACTGACCTTAACTCACCATGTAGTTAAAAGAGTACTTTGAAATCGTGATCCTCCTGCCTCTGCCTCACAAGTGCTGAGATTATAGGTGTGTATTACCATCACAGCATATACACTGGATTCTGAATGTTCCTTGCCTCTACAATGATTTATGTGTTAAAAGTTTGATTTCCAGAGTGGTGCTATTGGAAACTTCTGGAGCCTTTAAGAGATGGAGCCTAATGGAAGGTGCACCCTATGTTGGGATTATGGGACTTTAGTCCCTCTTCTTTCCCTTCCTTTCCCTTCCTTGGTCCTGAAGCAAGCACTTCTGTTGTGACACATGCTCTTGCTATCATATGCTGCCTTACCATAGGCCTAAACACAATGGGGATGTCAGACATGGAATGGAAACTCTGAAACTATAAGCTAAAATGCCTCCTTTTCTCTTTATAAGTTATATCAGGTGTATGTTATAGTTTTTTAAAGCTGATTAACATTATTTGTACACCATCATACAATTTGAGCAAACCAGTAATCCACCATCAACCAGTGAGTCACAATCTACTCCAACCCAAGTGCCTCTTTAATCTTTTTTTAAAAATTTTATTTATTATGTTTTACTTTATGTGTATGTGTGTATTGCCTATGTGGTAGGTAAGTGCACCCGTGTCATGCAATGCCCCCGGAAGTCAGAAGAGGCTGTCGGATCCCCTGGGACTGGAATTACGGACAGTTGTTAGCTGCCATGTGGGTGCTGAGATTCAAATCCAGGTCTTTTGCAAGAACAACAAGTGTTCTTAACCGCTGAGCCATCTCTCTGCCCTAATCTTACTTTTAAAAAAATATTTTATTATTTTTATTTTAAGCGCATGAGTGTAATGCCTTGCATGCATATAAGTACACCTGTGTCATCCAGTGCCTTTGGAAGTCAGAATAGGGCATCGGATCCCCTGGAACTAGAGTTAGGATGGTTGTTAGCCGCCATGTGGGTGCTGGAAATCAAACCAGGTCCTCTGCACAAGCAGTCAGTGCTCTTAACAGCCGAGTCATTTCTCCAGCTCCCTCTTTGATCTCACTTTTGAAGAAGTTCCTTAACATTCCTTAGGAATCTATGATTAATTCCTGTAGGCCCCACTGAGTAGCTGATACAATCCTAAAAAATGAACTTACAGATGTGGGAACACTAAGAGAGGGACACATAGCAATCACTAGCAATAAAAACAAGAGCTTTCCATTTCCCAAGTGTGACTGTAAATGTCTGAAAATGTGTATTCCCTTCTTCCCTCCTAGTTCCTTCACTACATTATGTGAATAGTTCAATCTTGGATTTGTGTTCACAGTGTACTAGATATAAGGGCTACAGACATATCTTAGTGGTAAAGTGCTTACCTAGAATGTACAAGGCCCTGGGTTCAATCCCCAGTAATGTGTGCGCGTGCATGCGTGCGCGCGCGCGCGCGCGCACACACACACACACACACACCAAAACAAAAACTAAGCAGATATAATATACTAGACATTTATCTGTGTATTATATTACCCGGGGAAGTTCTGAAAAAAAAATTGATGATTGGGGTCCACCTCCATATTCAAACAAAATTGGCCTGAGACATAACTCAGGAATCAAACAATTGAAAGACTAATTCTAATAAAAAGTGGTTCTGGGGGCTGGAGAGATAGCTCAGCGGTTAAGAACACTTACTGTTCTTGCAGAAGACCCAGGTTCGAATCCCAGCACCCACATGGCAGCTAACAACTGTCTGTAACTCCAGTTCCAGGGGATCAACAGTCTCTTCTGTCCTCTGCAGGCATTGCACAACATGGGTGCACTTACCTACATGCAGGCAATACATGCATACACATAAAATAAATAAATTAATTAAATTAAAAAAAATAACAACAACGTAGTTCTGATATAGAGTTAAGGCTGAGAATCCCTGCTTAAAAAACATATGAGTATTCCTACCCCTTTGGTTCTGGAACTGTCTCCATCAGAATTTTTTTGTGGGGAGGTGGGTGGTACAAAGGAGTAGGACAAGGCATTTAGGAATGTCTGCTTTAAACAAATTCCTTGGGGTTTATATGATTCTTAAGTACACTAATGATTAAAGTTTACTGTGTTCTATTGCTCTAGAGATGAATAATAGTGTGTGCCTTCCACCTACAAAATGGGTGTTTCCAACTTATTTTTTTAATATTATTTTTATTTTGTGTGTATGAATGTATTGCCTGAATGTATGTGAGTGCACCCATGTTGAGCAATGAGGTGGAGGTCAGAAAAGGCCTTTGGATTCCCCTGGAACTAGAGTTAAGAATGGTTCATAGCAGCCATGTGGATGCTGGGAACTGAACCTGGGTCCTCCACAAGAGCAGTCAGTGCTCTTAACCGCTGAGCCATCTCTCTAGCGCCTCCAATTTATTTTTAATATTCTTCTTCCTAACAAGTTTCCCTCCTATGTTTATGTTCTTTAAAAAAAAAATGAGACTAAGTTTAATTAGGGGCGGCTTGCATGAGCATGGGTGTGGGGTTATTTACTGTAGCACGAGCAGCTTGCTGAGGACTGCACCATTGAAGAAAAAAAAGCTCACCAGTATTTACTAAACATTAAGTGCTATGCAGAAGGAGTGAAGTCCCTCCCTTACTCTGAGAAAATTCTGATGGATTTTTTTTTTAATGGTGGCCAGACTCTTTAGGGGGGCAGGGATGGGCAAATGAGAGAAAACACTTTATTTGCTCATATACATTAAGAGAACAATCAAGATACTAATTTAAGCAACTTAAGGAAAGGGACCATAGTAAGCCAGAAGATCTGATAAAGGACAAAAAGATGACTACAAATGGTTATTTGTCCTGTGGAATTCTAAATTTTCAGGAGGAAAATTCAGTGACTTAGAGGCCAGGCCTACAGTTCTAAACTATTGTTATGAGGAAAGTGTAGTTTGGAAAAGAGGTGTTACAGTTAAGCATGTAGATTCTAACTGAAATACAAGTCAGAACTACATATACAACAGGAAAAAAAATCCATAACGTATATAGATACTATTTTTATTTTATTTTATTTTTTTGTCTTTTTGAGACAGGGTCTCCCTGTAGCCTGAGCTGTCCTGGAACTCACTATGTAGGCCAGGCTGGCCTTGAACTCACAGAGATCCACCTGCCTCTGCCTCCCAAGTGCTGGGACTACAGGCGTGCGCCACCATGCCCAGCTCTAGATACTATTTTTATATAACATACAGTCATTTCTCTTTGTAAAAGATGAACATTAAAGTAAATGAAATAGGTAGGGACGAATAATTTCTAAGAAAAATTTCAAAATTATGCAAGTAGACTGTATAAAGACAGATACACACCAAGATTCTTCTTTTAAGAATACTAAGGTCCTGGAGATCTTCATAATCTACACTGAATAGCAGGGATGACAAATTAAAAAATTATGTGCATAACTGCATTGGAATTTTCTCAGAATAAGGGAAGGACTTCTCCACTCTTTCTGTATGGCACTTTGATGTTTAGTAAGGGTGAGCTTATTTTTCTTCAGTGGCAAGCTGCCCATGCTCCAGTAAATAGCCCCAAATCCATGTTTACGCAAACAACCCTAATTAAACTCAGTGGGTCATTTAAAAAGTTAAAAAAAAAAAAAAGGCATGAATGTAGGAAGGGACTGGTTGAGAAAAAGAAGGGGATCCCAGGGAATGGGAGGGGGATAAGAGAGGGCAATGGGGGCAAATATGATAAAAAAAAGTACTATATACATGTATAAAATTCTCAAAGAATAAATTTAAAATACTTAAGAAAATAAAAATGATGTGAGTTAAAAATAAACCATTATCCTGACTAAATTCTTATTTACATGTGTCTACTAGAAAGCAGAGAAAAACAGAGTTTCTACTTTCTCAGTATGAATGATGGTCTGTTAGACAATAAATATTCAATAAGTGCCTGTTATGTGCTCAAATATCGTCCCTCCTAGCATTTTCATCTATTTACCCCTTTCTCTACTCTGCAACAAAACCATTACTCTTCACAAAGGAATTATAAAATAATCATAGCTTGTGTTTAGTTAGTCCCTTTTTCATTAGTATGCAAGCTCCATGGAAATACTTGTCAGGTTTTGTTACAAAGGAAGGTCATTATAACAGTTCAGGTTAAAGAGTTTTATATTCTAAACTATCCAAGAGGGAATAGGAAGAAAGTTGGAAGATTCTGAAAACTCTCAAGATACAGAATCCACAGGACTTGGCAGTTTAGGAGATATGGTGTATTAAGAAAAGAAGGGTAGGGGCTCGAGAGATGGCTCAGTGGATAAGAGCAATGACTGGTCCTGCAGAGGAGCTGGGTTCAATTCCCAGCACCCACATGGTGGCTATGAACCATCCTTAACTCCAGCCAGTTCCAGGGTAATCCAAAGCCCTCTTCTGACCTCTGCGGCATTGCATGACACGGATACACTCACATACATGCAGGCAATACACATAAACATAAAACATAAACATACACATAAAATATAAAAATAATAAATAAAATATTTTTTAAAAAAAGAAAGAAAAGAGGGTAAAGGTTAACACCTAGGTTCCTGGTTTCTGAAGTGCAGGTCACTGGGGGAGCAGAAGATTTGTAAGGACACATGAGCTGTTTTGACTCTGGGACTTAATGTGCCTGTGAAAATACAAAAACTGTAATCTGGCTCAAACAGATAAGAGTGAACATTTATAGATGAAGCTTGTGGGAATGAATAGAATCAGCAAGGGAGACACACCAGGCAAAAATTTCTAGAGGGTGGAGCTCTGTGTAACTCACATTTTGACTAATAAAATACAGATGTGAACAAAGGAAAGTGAGAAGCTGCAGAGAAGGCAGACAAAAGTCAAGAGAAGATGTTGGAGAGGAAGAAGAGAAGGAAGAGGGAAGAAAACATGAAGTATTGCCATTATGCTGTTTTGGCAACTTCCAGGATTAAAATTAAAATATCCTCTGGTGATTTTATTTACTATTTATTTATTATTTATTTATTTATTTATTTATTTATTTATTTATTTATTTATTTATTTATT
>NW_008360330.1:1083523-1089339 GCF_000622305.1 Nannospalax galili | reverse complement strand
ACTCACAGAGATCCACCTGCCTCTGACTCCCAAGTGCTGGGATTAAAGGCAAAGCCACCATGCCCAGCTGGTGATTTTATTTTCAAAAAGTGTTAACTGAGGGACTGGAGAGATGGCTCAGGACTTAAAAGCACTGGCTACTCTTGAAGAGGACCTGTATTCGATTCCCAGCACCAACATGGCGATTAACAACTCCAGTTACAGGGGATATGACGACCTCTTCTGATCTCCATGAGCACTGCAGAACAAGGTGCACTTACATACATGCAGGCAATACAGACACATAATACAGACACATAAAATAAAAATAACAGGGCCTGGAGAGATGGCTCAACAGTTAAGATCACTGACTGTTCTTGCAGAAGACCCAGGTTTGAATCCCAGCACCCACATGGCAGCTAACAACTGTCCGTAACTCCAGTTCCAGGGGATCTGGTGGCCTCTTCTGTCCTCCGCGGGCATTGCACGACATGGGTACACTTACCTATATGCAGGCAATACATGCATACACATAAAAAATAAAAATAATAAAATATTTTTAAAAAATAAAAAATAAAAATAGCAAATAAAATATTTAAAATTTTTTGATTCAAGGGATGGAGAGATGGCTCAGTGGTTAAGAGCACTGACTTCTCTTGCAGAAGACCCAGGTTAGATTCCCAGCACCCACATGGAAGCTAACAACTGTCTGTAACTTCAGTTCCAGAGGATCCGATGCCCTCTTCTGACCTCCATGGTCATTGCATGACATGAGTGCATTTACACACACGCAGGCAATACACTCATACAAATAAAATAAGAATAATAAAATATTTTAAAATTCTCAATTGAATGGTTGTGAAAAGACATAGATCACAGTATTAAAAAGAAAAACATCAAAGATATATTTCAGAACTGTACTTAAAACACAAAGCCCCTTCTAAGAGAAGGCTCATTCTTCCACACTTCAGCCAGGATTCAGCTTCTCTGTAACACTCATGTTCCTAAATGAGAGAAACAAGCAGACTCCAAAACTGGAGACATTTATTTACAAGGAATCAAATTACTATGATAGTCATCACTTCTGTTTATTTGAGGCAGGATCTCCCTGTAGCCCCAGATGGCCTGAAACTTACTATATAGACCACATTGGCCTTGATCTCACAGAGATCCCATGTGCTGGGATCAAAGGTATATGCCACCAAGCTTGGATAAAGATGATTTAATGATTACTTTTTAAACTTCTTTATTTTACAACTTATTTTTAAAACTTGTTATTACTTTTTGGACAAGGTCTCACTTTCTAGCTCAAGCTGGCCTCATGTTGGAGCTACTGCACTCAGTTCTACAACTTGCTTTTGATATGCAGGAAAGTGTAGATTTAGAAATTTTTTACACAGATACAAATAAAAAAAAGATCACTGAATTATTTTAAGTAATTTCCTAACTTCAACAATAATCTTGGCCTAGGCATCATTAATATATAAACATAAAATGATTCAGTAAATGAGGTACATATGGATTTCACCAAGACTAAATGTCTAACTCTGACAGGAAACAGCAAACCATTTTTTTTAATTCTAGAGAACTCAATTATTAATGCCTTTTTAGAATCTAGTCACTAGCCAAATGCCAAGTCTCTCCAGAGATATAGAGGCTCTCCCAAGACAAATTATGAGGGGTTCAGCAGAATGATGTGTTAGGAACACATTCAGAGTAAACTCACAAATGACAACAGCATCTCTAACAATGACAGCTAGTATTTATAATAAAATATCCTTAACATTATATTAAGATCTTTAAAGTATCATCTTATTTAATTATAACAATGTCAAGAATTAATTTTACTATTATCTCAAAACTTAGGCTCTAAGTATTTAATCTGCCCAAGGTCACACAATAAGGCTGAAAGCAGAACCGAATCTAAATCCAGGGTCTATGATTTAACCATAATCTCATACTGGGGAAGGGAAGGCAATGATCAACTTCAATGACAGAATGTCTTCTCTGAGTTATTTTTACCAATTCTGTAGCAAATGTCTTACTGTTCCTATGCTGCTAAAGCTGTACTGATATGTTGATATAAAATTCAACAAGGTAATTAGAATTGAATTCTAAAGTGTCTTATCAATTTCCAGCTATCAGGGAAAGAATAGCAAATTGAAATGCAGCCATTTCTTTTTCAGTCATTATATTATATGAGCTTTTAAACAATTCAATTATATGTTGGTACCTCCAGGGATGTTATTATGAAATGAAGCATTTTTAGAAAAAAAAACTGGCTTCATTTTGACAGAAAACAGGTTTCAACTTTTTCTTGTATATCACCCAGCTCATATGAATGAAAGCATCTTTTATGTTCTTGGAATAAGTGCTTTAATATCAAGATTAAATGGATTTCAAGAAAGATAAACAAATATCAAATAAACAACAAACAAAAAGGAAGATAGGGAGGGAGAGGATCAGAGTCTCTTAGAGTCATCACCTTCTCTGCGCCAGAGAGATGGCTCAGAGGGTAAAGTGCAGTGCAAGCCCAATGATCTGAGTTTGATCCCTGAGTGCCTTGGTTATCCTCTGACTTCCACATGCAAGCTATGTATACAGGTGTCCACCACACATCAAAAAATATGTACACACATAAATAATAAACAACTTTTTAAAAGAGAAACTAGAATGAGTCTCAGGTAATAAACTAGCTGAATCCAGTACCAAGTCAAAGAGGTAACACAGTTTGATAACTTTAGATGAAACCAGACTTACCTTTAGGAGAGCCAAAGCTACGTGAAAGATTATGTTCAAACCCTGAAATAGGAGAAAAAAGTGAAAATCAGCAAGATCACATCTAACTTCACAAAATTCCCAATTTCTTTCATTTTTACTTATAATACTATTATTTTTTGAATGTGAAACATTTGCCACAGGCCCATGTATCTGCGTACTGGTCCCCAGCTGGTGGCACTATCTGGGGGATACTGGAGGCTTTGGGACACAGGGCCTAGCTGGTAGATGAAGAAGACTTGAAGGCCATAGTCCAGCTTCACTTCTGCTTCCAGATCTACTGAAATGTGAGTAAGCAGCCCCGTGCTCCTGCTGCCACAGATGAGCTGTTCCTGCTGTCATGAACGCTAAGATGATGGAGAATAGCCCCTTAAATGGTGAGCTAAAATAAAAATAAATCCTTCCTCCCTTAACTGGCTTCTGTCAGGTATTTTATCTTAGTGATGAGAAAAACCAATATAAATACTAATTAAAACATGAAAAAATTCAAAAGGTATTCTGCTTCTCTGATGTGCTTATTAAAAATTTTAAGTTTGGGCCAGGTGTGGTGGTGCATGCCTTTAATCCCAGCACTCGGGAGGCAGAGGCAGGCAGATCTCTGTGAGTTCAAGGCCAGCCTGGTCTACATAGTGAGTTCCAGGACAGCTGGGGCTACAGGGAGACCCTATCTCAAAAAGACCCCCCCCCAAATTTTTTAAGTTCTACTTAATATATGAAATCATTGTCTTTTACAATGATTTCTTTTTCTTCTATCCGTCTGTGGGTTATTTTTCTGTATCTAAAGCTTGTAAAAATCATGCTTCTTGTTCAAGATGGGAAAATGATGCTAAAGTCTAATATTATTAATTGAAATCCCTAATCCCTAATCCTAGTCTAGACAACTGATTGATACATATATATCCAGAAACCGACAAAACAAGAGATGTACTCCTGATGAGAGGGAAAGATTGTATAAAAGTACATTATGTGCATCAATCAGGACTCTTACTGTTGTTCTTAGTGTCTGCTTGCTTTAGTGCTTACCTTCAAGTATTATATACAGGTGGTAGTTGGGGGAGTCCCTTGCCAGATCTCCTTTCCCTACCTATTTTTCATGAAAACCAGTTCAATATTTCATTAGCGATAAGCTAATTCTGAAAAAATCATATTGGATCTGAAATGACTGAAGAATTGTTGAACAACTTAATTCAAGGGATATGCAATCTTTTGTGTTCAAGAAAACAAATCAAAAATGATCCTTCCACGGAATGTGCTGGCTCCTTGCCATGTAAGTCATCATATGTGAGAAGAAAGATCTTTTGACTTGACATGTCTCATAAATCTAGGCTCTACTAATATGCCCTCTCCATATAATCTGACTTTTGGATATAGAACTATACTATACTAACTGTATTATACATGAAATTTCTGTCTCAAAAATCAGAGGTGATGATTAGGAATACATATCTAATATTCCTATCATGACTTCCTAAGTAATCTTTGACATTCAGGAGCCAATAATATGACATAATGGTGAAAGAAACAACTGATAAACACAATATAGTTGGTTGACTAAAATACTCCATAAACTAAATATTTTGGTTTGGGCTTACTCAGTTCTTTTTTAAGAAACACAAAATCAGAAAATAAGTACAATCAGGATCATAGACAAAACAAATTGACATTATTATACCAAATGATGATTGTTGACTGGTTATGATAATTTAATCAATGGTGGGGGTGGGGCGCAAAGAGATGGCTCAGTGGTTAAGAGCACTGGCTGCTCTTGCAGAGGACCCAGGTTCAGTTCCCAGTACCCACTTGGCAGCTAACAATCCTCCATAACTCCAGTTCCAGGGGATCTGATGCCTCTTCTGATTTTCACAGGCATTACACAACATAGATGCACTTATGTAATACACTCATATACATATAATAAAAATAATAAATAAAATATTTTAACAGGAAAGAGGACTAGTTTAGATAAAAATAGAGATTAAAATTAAAATTGTTTTCCCAATCTAAGTTTGGATTCTCACTGACTAGTTGCTGCCCACCTGCCAAAGTCTGCAGCCTAGGATTAAAAAAGATACTGTCTCTAACTGTCAAACCCCTACATCATAACTGCAAAGCAGAATGAATTATCATAACTGAGTACTTACCAACTTGTCATTAGGCTAAATCCAATATGTGTCTGTTCTTGCTTTTCCAGTCTATGCTCAAAACGTTAAGTTTCTCGTATGTTTCTCTAGTCCTCTCGAATGCATAATGTTCTGGTACTTTCCCTTAAGCCTCCACTCCTCTCCTGCCCAAATCCTTTCACAGCTTCACTGAATGCTCAACCCACTGCAAGCTCAACTAACTTGGCTGTTATTCACAACTTACTATGTACCTTTTTGTTTTTATAGCAATAGAGAAACTTCAATGTTTCTCACAAGTGCATGTTCTATAATTCTCAGGTTTTAGAGAATAAATGTAACTAGCCCAAGGTTATATACATTCACAGTAGCAGAACTGGATAACCTCCACCCCATCTTGTGATGTCTAATCTAATGACACCTCACCAAACAGTGCTGCCATAATGCACAGTAAGTGATTATTTAGTAAGCTACACTAGCTATCTGAAATTTTCTATAGTTGATTCTTTTCACTATGTATGCAACAAGATCAACTCACATAATCATCCTCAAATTACAGCAAAAACTACTTTTCTTTAATTACAGTTGGTTTTCTTTAAACAAACATTGGGGGCTGGAGAGAGCACCAAACAGTGCTGCCATAATGCACAGTAAGTGATTATTTAGTAAGCTACACTAGCTATCTGAAATTTTCTATAGTTGATTCTTTTCACTATGTATGCAACAAGATCAACTCACATAATCATCCTCAAATTACAGCAAAAACTACTTTTCTTTAATTACAGTTGGTTTTCTTTAAACAAACATTGGGGGCTGGAGAGAGGGCTCAGTAGTTAAGAGCACTGGCTGCTCTTGCAAAGGACCCAGGTTCAATTCCTAGCACCCACATGGCGGCTAACAACCATCCATAACTCCAGTTCCAGGGGATCTGACACCATCTTC
>NW_008360330.1:1079256-1082269 GCF_000622305.1 Nannospalax galili | reverse complement strand
TGCTTTAGGTTTCAAAGGAGTATAAATACTAGGAGAGAAAAAAAAAGGGGAAAAAAAAAAAAAAAAAAAAAAAAAAAAAAAAAAAACTATGCTGACAGCAATAAGAACAAATGCTGAAAAGGTTATGCCAAAAAGGTCCAATATGCATCAGCACCTAGGTCCTTAGGGATCAAAATACAAGGGAAGTAAGTACCATGTGGAAATGGAAAAGTAACAAGGAAGTGCAGAATAAACCCAAAGAGACCAAGATAAATGGGACACACCACAGGCAGTCAGAGGAAGGGGTACCGATCTTTACAACCCATACAAAAGAGGATACTTCAACCCAGGAAGATGCAATGACTAAAGGAAACAGCATACAAAAAGCATATCAAGTTAGGGGTTTATTTGGTGTCTGATAAATGCTAGAAATTATTATTAGGTTCATGTATTTATTACCTCATGTGGTCAGCATTTTGTGGCTTTTTCCCCACTCAATTTCCTCAGCAATTCAATGGCATCCCTGTTACTGTTACCATTTAGGAGGCAAGAAAACTGAGGCTCAAAGACATCACACTGCTGCTAACTGGTAAAGCCAGGATTAGAACTCTAGGTCTGTAAGAATGACACAGATCCTTGATACTTTCACCAGTTTCATCTCAACTGCTTATTTGATAAAACTTTGGATTGATGTCTATGAAGAATTAAAGATGGTTACAACTCTTTGTAGGGTTGAAGAGATGGCTCAGTAGTTAAAGAGTTTTGGCTATTCTTATAGAAGACCTGAGTTCAATTCCCACTACCTACATGGTGGCTAGCAACCGTTCATAACTCCAGGTCCAGGGGATCTGACACCCTTGTCTGACCTCTGCAGGCACAGCATGGCACAGGTGCACTTACATACATGTAGGCAACACACTCATACATATAAAATAAAAAAAATAAAATAAACTCTTTGATACTTCTTCCATTGAGAGGTAAGGTCTCTGACCTCTCCTCTGAATCTGGGTAAGTGTGCCACTGCTTTGGGAATAAAATATGGTAGAAGTGGTGCCAGGCCAGTTTACAAGTCCAGGCCTTAAGAGACTGACAGTTTTTGTGACCGTCTCTTGGGTGTTCATTCTTGGAAGTCAGCCACCACATAAGACACACAAGTATACTTAGGACCTCACTTTCTAAGAAGCTAAAAAGTGAGAGGGCATGGAAGACCAGATGATGTCACTAGTAATGAAGAAAGACCAAGGACCACTAAGGTGTTGAAATGTGAATGAAGTCATCTTGGAATTGGGTGGTTCAGTTCAAGCCCCAGGGCAAAGATCAACTACACAGATGAACCCTTCCCAAATCCCTGACTCATGAGACCGTGAACAAAATAAATGGTGGATTTAAATTTTTTTGGTGGGGAGGGTTTTCTTGTATGTTTGTGTGTTTGTTTTTTGAGATAGCATCTCACTGTAGCCCAGCTGGCCTGGAACTCACCATGTAGACCAGACTGGCCTCAATCTCACAGAGATCCACTTGCCCCTGTCTCCTGAGTGCTGGGATTAAAGGCATGTACCACAATGCCTGACCTCTGATTTTAACTTTTTTTTCTGTCTTTTTGAGATAGGGTCACCCTGTAGCCCCAGCTGGTCTGGAACTTACCATGTAGACCAGGCTGGCCTTGAACTCACAGAGATCCGCCTGTTTCTGCCTCCCAAGTGCTGGGATTAAAGGCATGTGGCACTATGCCCAGCGCAGATTTTAACTTTTAAAACCTTCATTTGCAACTTTTTTTTCTGTCTTTTTGAGATAGGGTCACCCTGTAGCCCCAGCTGGTCTGGAACTTACCATGTAGACCAGGCTGGCCTTGAACTCACAGAGATCCGCCTGTTTCTGCCTCCCAAGTGCTGGGATTAAAGGCATGTGGCACTATGCCCAGCGCAGATTTTAACTTTATGGGGCCTCACTATGTTGCTCAGGGTGGTCGTACTACCCAGCTTCTTTATTTTGTTAATGAGAAAAGCATGACATGGACTACTCCTACTCATCTTTTGATGAAAATTGCTTATTTTTGTTAACACATTGATTGTACGTATTAACTGGGTTAGTGTGATTTTTTTCCATACATGTACACTGCCTTTCTAGTCCAAATCCAGCTTCTCATTCTCCACCTCTCCTCCATACACTTCCCAACCTCTAGTAACACAGTCCTCTTTCAGATCAACTTGTCTTAGTGCCTTCATAGGAAAGGGAGCATGGGTGCTTATCTTTCCCGACCTGTCATCCCACTTAACACAATACTCTCCAGCTCCTTACATTAGCTGCAAATCAGTGTGTGTGCATGTGGAGGCCAGAGTCACTCACTTCTCAGTCACTCTCTACCATTTGAGACAGGATCTCTCCTTGAAACTGGAGCTCACTGATTTGGCTATACCAGTTGGCCAACAAGCCCAAAGGATCCTCCTGTCTCTACTACCCCTGTGCCAGGATTATTGACACATGCCTGGCTTTTTTTTCCCCCTCTAAAAGTTTATTATTCTTTTGGCACAGAATCTTAAAAATCTGTAAAAGTTAAGCAGAGATAAAGCCACAGAAATAGGTATATAGTTTTATTTACATTACTATTACTGTGTAACGAAGAGCTGTATAAACACCCTAAGTTAAGTAGTGGCTGTCAAAATTCTATTTCTTAACCTAGGCCTGGCTTTAATACGGGTGCTGGGGACCCAAAGTCAGATCCTCATTCCTGTGTAGCAAGCACTTTACTGAATGAGCTATTGCTCATTCTTATTTATGGTGACTTAATGACATGCTATTGTGCAAACATATCACACTTTCTTATCCATGCTGCTGATTCATGGGCACTTCAGCTAATCCCATAACTTAGCTATTGTGAAGACCACAAAATATATGATTGTGCACGGATGGCAGCTGCATGTAATCCTAGAACTTGGGCAATGGAGATAGGGGATCCCTGGGGCAAGCTTGTTAGGTATGTTACTTGAAATTGGCATGCTCCCGGTACAGCAGGAGACTGCTTCAACGAATACAA
>NW_008360330.1:1075675-1075884 GCF_000622305.1 Nannospalax galili | reverse complement strand
AAGGGTAAGGAAACAGTGAGGTAAAGGAAAAGAAATAACCTGAAGGAGAAGAATAGTAGGCAACAGACCTTGAGATATGAGATATGGATAAAAATTGGGTTAGATTAGGGGAGGGGGGAGGGAAGGGTATATGAGGAACCTAGGGGATAAGGAGAAAGAAGCAGTTCAACAGAGGTAGGATCATGGGAGCAAGGGTATTAAGAAAGGGG
>NW_008360330.1:1074900-1075664 GCF_000622305.1 Nannospalax galili | reverse complement strand
GGAGCAAGGGTATTAGTAAGGAAGAAAGGGGGGGAAGTGCAGGCACCTTAAGTGGGAAAACCATGATAGAGGGGGGAGACGATACAAGAGAGAAACAATGCCTAGCTAGTCACGAAAACCAGAGGGAACCATATTATTCCTACAATCTACTGACAAATTATACATAATAGATCAAGAAAAATATCTCTGGATGGGGTTTGTTTGAGACCGACTGGTCATTGCCCAGGGTTTGTCTGCAGGGCACACAGTGATTAGAAATGCCGGAATGGTGGAGCTAGCCTTCTTGGATGTTTGACGGACGTACCTTGAGATCTGTACTGGTTGGGTCAGGGGGATTCAGGGAACACTTTTTGCTCCTTGCCCTCCTGGGTCGATTGGTTCCCAGGGACTATGAGCATCGCGCAGGATGTCCTGTGGTGGTGGTGGGTCGTCTGGCCTCTTGATCGGGGAGGCCGAGGGGACCCCACCGGATGGACTTGGGCCAGTGTCCAGTCTATAGAAAGGAGGGTCAACACGAGGAATCATTTCCTCCATGCTTCCAAGAGAAGCCAACAATGGTCGAGCAGGACCTTTGACTTATCCTCACATGGATGGAGCTGGTAAAAGAAAGGAGCCAGGGGCTCCTCCCAACCCCATGGGACCCCTGAGGAACAAATCCTCTAACGACCTCAAGAGTAAAAACAAATCAGTTTATCTGGTCCAATTGTATGTCCTTAAACACCCAAAAGGGAAGTATAACCAAAGATTAAAGGGGCCAACATAAT
>NW_008360330.1:1050653-1074135 GCF_000622305.1 Nannospalax galili | reverse complement strand
GTGAACCTAAAAATTTACAGCCAATTTTGAAAGAGATGCATCCTACCTCAGGAAACCGTTATTGAATATGTCAATTGTGTTGTAATGATACGCTTCTTCTAAGTATGTTGTTATTAAATCAATAATTTTTAAAAATTTTAAAAAAATGTAGGAAACAGCATATTTTAAAATGAAATGGAGATCTTCTTTAAAAGGTAAAAAGTCATTCAATTTTATGTCTTACAGGGTTTATACTGAGTTCAATATCGTATAATTGTATTAATTCACGTGTGAACCTAAAGGTTTGCAGCCACCTTTGAAAGAGATGTATCCTTGCTCTGGAAAAAAAAAACCTTCATTTGCATATAATTTGACTTGGAAAATCACTGAAAAAGTAGTTTTAAGAATTCCTACATATCATTTACTGAATTTCATTGGATATATGTTATATAACCAGATCATGCACAATAAACAAAACCAAGAAATCAGGAAAAAAATTTTGTCAAATGTCCCATTAAATGTCATGTTTTTCTGGTCTAGGACACAATCCTGGATCATACTTTGGAGGTAAGTTGTCTTTCATATCTAATCTTTCATCTAGGATCGTTTTCAGTCTTTTTATTTTTTTAATGCCCTTGACACTTTTGAAGAATACTGTCCAGCTATTTTGTAAAATGTTCCTCAATTTGACCTGCTTATAACTAAATTTAGATTGTATTTTGAGCACAAATATTACAGAAGTGGCACTGTGGGGTTATCAATGTGTACCCTTAGGAGGCTACATCAATGTCTCACCGTAAAATCGCGTCTTTAAAACCACTCAGTTCTGATGTAGCTTGTGACATACTAAAAACAACATATAACCAGAACAGAATCCTGATTGTTTCTCTTTGACACACTTCTCTCTTCTATGATCTGTATAGCAATGCCACCCCACCCCTTTCTTTCCTTGCAGAGAAAGTTGAAAGTGACAATTACCACACAAGCACTGGCTGCTTTCAAATACAGGTCTTACAACAAGAGTACTGTGGCATGTTAGCCAAACATCTTTTGCTTTACTCTGTATCTCATATTTTAAGCTCTTTAAAGAGCCAATCCTTAGGATGGCTGCATTGGAATTTGATGGAATAATCAGCAAAGCAGTAAGCTGATTAAGTGCTGAGGTGTTTTCATAGATGTCCACAAGAGGTCAGGACTGTACCACTGAAAGTCAAGCAATAACTTTTTCCTTAAACTGACATCATAGGCCCTCAGAACAACTTTTTAAAAACCCTCATGGCTAAGTCCTCCCTTACATGTACTAATGATTACTAATACAATATAAAATATACAAAACATGGATGATTCTTACTCTCCAATCCCCCCAGTTTTATTGTACATTTCCACATTTATTACAATTTCCTCATTAAAAATGTCTTTTTCTGGGGCTGGAGAGATGGCTCAGTGGTTAAGAGCATTGGCTACTCTTGCAGAGGGCCTGGGTGTGGTTTCCAGCACCCGCATGGTAGTTAATAGCCATCCATAACTCCAGTTCCAGGGGAATCCAACACCACCTTCTGACTTCTACGGGGCATTGCATGACAAGGGTGCACTTACATACATGCAGGCCATACACTCATTCACAAAATAAAAATAAAAATAATAAATAAAATATTTAGAAAAATTTCTTTTTCCAAAAATGAGTAGTGAATAAGAAAGAAGTCAAGAATTGAGGTAGCCAAACATGGTGCATGCCTTTGATCCCAGCACTTAGGAGGCAGAGGCAGGTAGATCTCTGTGAGATGAAAGCCAGCCTGGTCTACATAGTAAGTTCCAGGCTGGCTGGAGAACAAAGAAATCTTGTCTTTAAAAAGAGAGGGGAGGGGAGGGAAGCAGAGGGAAGAGGGGAGAGGGAGGCAGGGGAGGGAAGGGAGGGGATTGAGTGGTAAGTCAGAAATTGCACCTTTTGCCTGTTGGACATAGGAATTTTTTTTTGGCTAATACCACTCTCTACCAACCCAGCTTTCTATAACTTCTAACTCCTTCTGCAAGAGATCTCTCTGATTGTAGCCTGGGCCTCTAGCCCTCTTCCTTTAGGTCTGTGCTTAAATTCTAACTACTCCTCAGGAGGGAGATGCTTTCTGATCTTATATGACTAGGATAGGGGTTCCTTGTTCCTGCTCTTTAAAGTAATGCCCCTGCCCTCACACTCATCCTGCAGTGTACTTACCTAGTTCTAGTTCCTTACATGTTATAGATATAGAGCCTGTCTATGTCTTTAATGGCATATTCCAATCATCAGGACACTAACTGGAATAGAGCAGATGTTCAGTGTTAACTGAATCAATGTATGAAATGGATAAAGTTGTTGGGAATAAGCAATAAAAATTAAAAACCATGAAATGTTGCTCAAAGCCATTTGTTTTTCTTATAATTTGTTGGTATTAACTGTACAATATCCTTTGTTTTTGTTGAGTCTCCTTTTCAGGTTATTTGCTAGCATGTGTCACATAGTTACATGTCTTAATACAAACAAGTGAGCTTCTTGACAGTAACATTAAAATTCTGGTGAGTTATCTTTCATCTTCTTCTGCCCCCTAAATTGGAAAGGTTCACTTCTTTCCATATCTGAAAACTTGGGTATATTGCATGAAGTTGATTTGATCAGGAAAGCAAAAACAATCATACATTAATCATGGTCTTCAGAGAAAAGCAGGGGCTATTTTAAGCACTCCCAAAGCAGAATAAGACAAAACAATACTCAAGAAATTACAGGCAAATAAACTACTGGCAGGCTTTAAAACCTTGAGGTAATGGTGAGTAATTCTTCTTGGAAACAAGTGATGAATCTAGCAAGAGGCTATGCCTAGACTGACATGTTCAGAACCACTTTTAACCCCAAGGGTGAAGACCTGAGGTCTGCAACACACCAAGGAACAAGTATTGAACACATTCATCTCCAGGGGCACTTTCTCTTTCTTCTTCTTCATCTTGTTTGTGAATACTAGTGAAGCTTAAAGACAAGGGACAGCATAGACAGAAGTGATTGAAGCGAACACAATTTTTCTCTCCTTTCTTTTCTCTCTCTGGAATGAACCCAGGATTTTATACATGGTAGGCAACTGTGCTCTGTCACTGAGCCATCTTCCAAGCCCACGTTCTTTCCCTTTTCTTCTTTTTTTCAAAATTGCCAGCTTAGAGAAACTCCACTTTTCTTCTACCCTGTTTATTTCCTGTCACTAGCAGCCTGGTCCACATAAAAATACAATGCAAATTTCAAGATTCATGATAAGGTTTAGAGCCAGTCAAGGAGCCTAAGTTACTTTGTGCCTTAGATCCAGCATCTTTCTTGAAAGAAGTATAAAAGAGTCATTGTCAAACTGAATATATCACTTCACATGGTAAGGCTTAACTGATACTAGTTGTATAGCACTTTACTAGAAGGAACTTCTAAGAACACTGCTTCATTGACTACAACATCAAGGCTAGAGAGATGGTTTAGCACTTGTTGTGCAAGCCTGATGACCTGAGTTCAATCCCTGGAACCCATGTATAAAACCTGGACGCAGTGGCATACATATGTAACCCTGCACTCCTACAGAAGGCAAATTGGGAGACAGAAACAGAAGAATTGCCCCAAAGAGTGCAGGGTAGCGATCATAGAGTACAATGCATGGCAGAGACAAGAAAACTCCTCTTCCACCAAGTAGAAGGGGAGTAATAATAAAAACTCCAGAAACTGTCCTCTGATCTGTGCAAATACAACTACACTCTCTCACACACTAATAAAATAAGTCCTTAAAAGTTAAAAAATATTCACCTGTTATAACATCTGTCAGACAAAGAAGCTATCAATAATCATGCCCCCCACCCCTTGTTGAGACAGGATCACTATGTAGCCTTGGCTGGTCTAGAACTCCCTATGTAGACCAGGATGACTTCAAACTCACAGAGGTCTGCCAGCCTCTCTCTGCCTTCCAAGTGCTGGGATTAAAGGTGTACACCAGCATACTCTAATACCTCCATTTTACAAAGAAATTTCAAATATGCCAGGAGATTTACTCAAGTTCATAGAATCAGGACTGGACTGCTCAGTTTCCAGATTCTGGCTCAGCTGACCTTCCATTAATTAGACTATAGTTTCACAGCCACAGCTATTAAAATCATCTTGGGAGCTTTTTATACACATTATGGCAGAAGTGCCACCAGAGAGCAACAACAACATTTCTCAGAGGTAGAGTAATAGAAGTAATAGATATTTGAAATTAAGCCTGAAATTCATTCATTTGTGCATAGGAGAGTAAATGGTATTTTAGAAATTGAGCAAGGACTAATGAAGATATTAAATAAGCTTTACAGAACATACAAATTGTGGTCATGCAATGTTATCAAAATCAATTTTATGAAGCCTACAGAGAGTTGAGAGAAAACAAATCATTAATACTATTTCCTTAAAAATTCTGTTGAATGGGACTGGCAAGATGGCTCAGTGGTTAAGAGCACTGACTGCTCTTGCAGAAGACCCAGGTGCGATTCCCAGCACCCATATGCTGGCTAACAACCATCCGTAACTCCAGGATCAGGGGAATCTGATGCCTTCTTCTGACCTCCATGGACATTGCACGGCATGGGTGTACTTACATACATGCAGGCAATACACTCAGACACATACAATAAAAATAATATATATATTTTTAAATTCTTTTGAAAATCAGTATTTGCTCACCAAATTCAAATGTATCACCAAATTTTAAAGCAAATACAGTATATCTGATTCCTTGGAAACCACATTCCTTACAAGAAGAGCCAACCATACATGATTTTTCAAACTCTCAAACATTAAACATGAAATTTTTATGAACCAAAAATGTTTATAAAATACAATAGGAAAGACAAAAAATTAAATGTAAGAAAATATCCTGATGAGTAATTGATTTTCCTGGAGTGAAAACATTAAAAAGTTGCTGAAGGTCTTATTTCTACAGGTTTATGATGTCCTCAGGCAGAAAGCACAGCAAACACAGTAATTTTAAAGCACACTTTTCTTCTTTCTATTTACCTGTTCATACACCAGGGATATGGAAATTCTACAATCCTAGCCAGTGAAGCCTAATAATTACCCACCCCTTTTTAGAAAGCAAAAAATAAATGACCTTACATATTTTCAATTAAGTAATATCATTTAAGAGGCAACCCATTTTCAGTTAGCAATTAACTATCATAGAACAAAATAGCTATGACTTTGCTACCATAAAGCATAGGTAGCCATCTGACAGCTTCAGGATATAGTTCAGCTCAATCACACTTATGTCACAAAATGGAAGACAGAGCTTGTTCCTTTAATAGAAACTAACCAAGAGGAAGGTATCCATGGAAAAGAGGCAGATAATTAAACCACTCATACTGAAAGTTCTTTTCCAAGAAACTGTTCTCATATCAAGAAATTATACTGGAAATCACAGGTCTGCCTGTTAAGGTGAGGAGATATCCCCCTTTAAGAAAAGATGGAAGAATTAGTTCAGTTAATTGGTCTGAGTTCTACTAAATGACAAAAAAAAAAGTCACAAGTGAAAGCTATGTAACAAAGTAAAGAGCCCTAAATGGCAAAGGATACCATAGAAACAAGAATATAGTAGGTCTGTAATTTTAGGGAAAGGAACTAGAATTCCTGTTAAATCCATTCCAATCTAAACTCAATAATTAAACCTAATATTAAGCAGTATGGAAGTGAATTGTGGTAATTCGTTAATACTATAAAGTAAACCAAAATCTTTAGACAGTCTCAGTGACAGTTCCATTTCTGCTTCAAATTATCTTATGCAAGTGTCTCAACTTCTCTGTACTTAAGATTCCTAAATAATAAATGAGGAACACTCATTTAAAAAGACCAGGCTGGCCTTGAACTCACAGAGATCCACCCACCTCTGCCTCCCAAGTGCTGGGATTAAAGGCGTGCACCACCTCACACGAACTCTTTAACAAAGTATATCTCATATTCAACTACTTCATATCATCTCCTTTGTTCCCACCATACACAAACCACCATTGTATGTGTGCGTGTGTGTGTGTGTGTGTGAGATAGAGAGAGAGAGAGAGAGAGAGAGAGAGAGAGAGAGAGAGAGAGAGGTAGGTACAGGTGTAGTATATGCACATATGATATGTATGGGTAGGTGCCTGTGTCTGTGTGTGCATGTGCAGAGTCCAAGTGAGGTTATCTGGTGTCCTGCTCTATAAATCTCTACCTTATTCCTTTGAGAAATAGTCTTTTATTTAACCTAGAACTAGGATGGTAGCCAGCAAGCCCTAGTGATCCTCCTGTCTCTATCCCCTACAATGATAGGGTTACAGGTACATGTGATCACAGCCAGTTTTTTTTTTTTTTTTTTAAATGCAGGTGCTAGAATCTGAACTCAGGTCCTCATGCTTGTGCAGCAAGCACTCTTACCCACCGAGCCATCTCTCCAGCCCCCACCATCATCTCTTGACCTGGTCACCTCTTTTCTTTTTAAAAAAATATTTTATTTATTTATTTATTTTTATTTATGTGTATGAGTGTTTTGTCTGCATGTGTGTAAGTGCATCCGTGTCGTGCAATGCCCTAGGAGATCAGAAGAAGGCATCGGATCCCCTGGAACTGGAGTTACATATGGTTGTTAGCCACCGTATGGGTGCTGGGAATCGAACTTGGGTCCTCTGTTCAGTCAGTGCTCTTAACCACTGATCCATCTTTACTGCCCTATGGTCCCTTTTCTATTCTTGGTATCCCACAGTCATTTCCTACACAGTAATCAGAGTAGCCTCTATATATAGTGACATGTACTTGCAGTCCCAGCAATTAAAGAGGTCTGGTGAAGCAGGAAGATTGCTTGAATATAGGAATTCTGGGACAGCCTAGGCAATATAACAAGATGAGAAGACAGGATGGGAGAAAGATAAGGAGGAAAAAGCAGGGGAGCAAGGGGAGACTAATATCTCTGCTGAAAGTTCTTTTATTTTTTTAACCTTACATTTTATGTTTCATTACATCAGAAGCTTGGGATGACTGATTTCACTGTTTATGCACAGTTTATGTTCAAAAGAATGAATGAAAATACAAGAAAAATGAATGGGTGTGGCAGAGGTGAATAGAAAGAATGGTCTTTAGGTAGACTGAGAAAGGTTTCAAACACACACACACACACACACACTGCTTACAACAAAGTGTACAACAAAATGGCAGCTCTAATACAGTTTAAGGAATGAACACAAATTAGTCTAGATAAAGTGTAGGGAGGAAAGTGGTGTAAACCAAGTACAGCACTGATAAGAAACGAAAAGGGGTAGCTGGCATACTCAGAAACTGCATGTGATCAGAGGACAGTGGCACAGGAGTGCACATGAGGGATGAGGCATGAGAGGGAGGGGGAGCCACTGCTTGCTGGCTTCCAGTAACCTACAACTTTCCATATCTTGGCCCTAGTTCATTATTAGTTCTAGGGCTACCTGGGTAATGTAATGGACATTTTCTTTCTCTTGAAGTCTGACTTACTTCTTATCTTTATCCCTGTGTAGAGAGAGTAGGTAATTATAAGATGGCCTGAGGAACCAGAATTCTTACCTCTGAATCAGCTTTTTACCTCTTTCTAACTATAGGACTTAAACTCTCTGTACTTCAGGTTCCTTATAAGCTGCACCTACCTCCAAGGGTCACTGAGGATTAAATAGCTTACTATATGTAAAGCATGTAGAATATTCTCTGACACACCATCCTGGACAATCATTATGTTAGTTTTCCCAAAACTGAACTTGGAATTTTTATGCAGAATTTCAGTTATTCAAGAGTCCAAGAATCTGTTATGTATTTTGATGAAAGTTGATCTGTACATTACTTCTTTAACTTTTTGAGAGCAACTGTTCTCTTCTCTCATCCAATCAATATAGTAACTTAGCCTGAAAAGGAATAGCTTAGGGTTGTGAATTAGCTCAGTTTGTAAAGTGCTTGCCTGGCATGTAGACGGCCCTGGGTTAAATTCCCAGCTCCACATAAGCCAGAGTAGTAAGGCATGTCTATAAGCCAACACTTAGGGGGCAGAGTTCACTTAGGAGAAGCAGAAGTTCATAGCCATCCTCAGCTACATAGTGAGTTTGAGGCCACACAGGGCTACATGAAACCCAGTCTCAAAAAACAAACGCACGCACGCTTAGGTCACATGGAAATTGGTGGTAGCTAGAAGAAAGAGATCAAAGGATAATAAAACTTTAGTGGATAGAGATAAGAGTTTATAGCTTTTCCTTCTAGAAAACGATAGAAGCTGGTGAGTTTAATCCTTGGTATTAACCCCTTCATTTCTGGCTGGTAATATAAATGGTTTCTATAATCCAGGAGCACTGAAGTTTGACATCAGCTTGACAGGATCCTGAGACCTGTATGCAATCAGGCTTTAAGAAGTCAGATCATGGGGCTAGAGAGATGGCTCAATGGTTAAGAGCACTGACTGCTCTTGCAGAGGACCCGGGTTCAATTCCCAGCATCCACATGGCAGCTACGAACCATCCTCCAGTTCCAGGGGAATCCGAAGTCCTCTTCTGACCTCTGCGACATTGCAGGACACGGGTACACTCACATACATGCAGGCAATACACTCATACACATAAAAAAATAATAAAATTTTAAAAAAAGAAGTCAGATCTTAGCTCCAAGAAATAGGTATTGATAATAAGCAGAGTTTGAGGAAAATAACCAGCACCCAAATGCTGCCCAGTTTCAGTATTAGCTGGCTTGACTGTGTGGATCTGCCTCACATCTAATGTTCCTTCCCTTTGGCTACAGTGTAAATTTACTTCCTTTTGTTTTAGCCTCAAAGGAAATGGAAAACACCTGTACACAATTTTTCATGTCATTCCTTGTCAAAGTATTCTTACTTTCTTCAATCTGTCCTCACACATATTAATTTTAAATTGTTTTCTTGATCACCTGTGAATTCTCAAGACCATTATAATCTCCTGATAATGAATAAGTAAACAAAAATTTAAAATTAAAGGGAATTCTATAGCATAGGTCTACATAGTACAGACTACTATGAAAGAATTATCTGCTGTACTAAGATTATCAATTGGAAGTCCTAATAGTGAACACCTGCCTCTGCTTTAAGCCTGATGTCAGCCATAGTTCATACAGCACCCAGAGTCATGAGTATACAAATCTTCTTTTTAAAAATAAGGGCTATTGGCCTAAGTGAAGGCAAGTTTCCTATCTAACAATTCCTGATTCTTTGCAATTTGGGTATATTAGAAATGTAGCTCCTCAACTTTCTGATTTCAAAATAAGAACAGGTTGAATAAATTTATAGAGATGTGTCAGACTTAAATTTCTGGTCCCCAATGTGGAAACATTATTAGGGCAGAGTCTACAAAGACTCATTTTAAGACTACAACTATAGAGTTTGGCCTTTTCAGACTAGAGGAGTTTCCATGCATCCTTGAAAAAGAGTGAAAATGAGAAGTCAGTAATTATATGAAGAAAAAAAAATCCTCCACTTGGAGTTCTAGAGTAAAAAGGAAGGATGTCTAAGTATGTTCAAATCACAGTGAAACCTGTTTGTGCCGATCCAAGTGGCCCTCATGACATTTTCATAGTCTCAAAGCAACAATGCGAGGGTGGTATACCATGGCAGATAAAGGGAAGACATTCCTTACCATCTTCTCAAGAGGAAGTAGGACAGGTAGTATTGTTCTTCCACATTAAAAGTTTTCTGGGCTGGAGAGTTGGCTCAGCGGTTAAAAGCACTGGCTGCTCTTGCAGAAGTTCTAGGTTTGATTCTCAGCACCCACATGGTGGATAACACCTGTCTGTAACTCCAGTTCCAGGTGAATTCGATTCCCCCTTCTGACCTCCATCGGCATTGCACAACATAGGTGAACTTACATATACGCAGGCAACACACTCATACACATAAAATAAAAATAATAAATTAATATTTTTAAATGTTTCTGCTGTTATGTACCCGACTTAGGCAAGAATTTCTGCTTTAAAATAATAATAATAATAATTATTATTATTATTATTAGGGCCAGACATAGTGGCACCATGCCTTTAATCCCAGCACTCAAGGACTCTGAGTCAGGAGGATCGCTGTGAGATTGAATCAGCCTGGGATGGTCTGCATAGTGAATTCCAGGCCAGTGGGGGCTACATAGTGAGCCTATCTCAAAACAAAACAAGTTGTATGCCCACTCATGGTGCTTGGGTGAAAGTCAGAGGACAACTTTCAGAAATTCTCTCATTTCACATTAGAGTCCAGGGATTAAATTTAGGTTGTCAAGCTTGTGTGGCAAGCATTTTTACCCACATAGCCATTTTGCCAGCAGCAAGTTTTATTTTGTAATCAATCCATATATAACTGAGCAGAATTTATGTGTTTTAATTTCCTTTAGGATCCTGAATTTGGAAGACCCGGCTGGATGTGAACATCCTTAAATGTGAACAGTTCTGACTGGCTAAAATGAAGATTCCTTTTTTGAGGAATTCTGTGGGCAGAAACTAGATACTGTTGAACCTAGAAGGGGTATATCAGAAATGCAAATTTTCAGTTTAAATCTAATTACTCAATATGTGTGTGTGTGTGTGTAAACTCAAGCATCAGGAAGGATTATTCTCTCTCTCTCTCTCTCTCTCTCTCTCTCTCTCTCTCTCTCCCACATACACACACACACACACACACAAATTCAGGGAGTTAAATAATTGCCCTAGGATTTATATTAAGTCACTGATGCTGACTTTTTTAGTTTTTCATTAGTTAGTAATATAAAATTTTAGAAATAAAATAAAAGGACTGGAAAACAAATATAAATACCAATAAAATCTTTAGTAGAATTTTAATTATTTCTAATTAAATATTTAGAAGTTACAGTGTTAGAGGTTATAATGCTTAGACAATAATAATTTTGGCACATAATTTTCTTAGCAACATCTTTTAACATTACTGCTGATTAACACTGTTATCAAGAAAGTTACTGCAGAATAACAACATTAATGCTTGTAGTAAACTAGAAGAATTTGGTCTGGAATATTTCCTGAGACAGACTCTGTGTTCCTTTCTCTGTGAGGAAATGCATTTCTAATGATGTACATGAGATTAATTGTATGGAACAAAAATCCAGAATCTGTACCAGTTGGTTCTTGCTTGTTTTTCCTCTAAGGCCTGACTACAGTGGATCTGGTATCACCATGGCCAAAGTATAAGTCAAAAGATCATTCCTAAGTTCTAAATCCCCATGTCCTAGAAGGATAGAGCACATTGGAATTGATGCAATTCATATAGAATCACTGGGAGATTTAAATGTATATTAAAATTCAAAGGCTCGTTTTCTAAAGTACCTTCCAGCTTGGAGAATTTATGATCCTATAGCAGTAAAATGTGGTTCTTTACTTCCCTCTCTTCCTTTCTCCACTCCTTTGAGAAAGGGTCTCCGTAAACAGATCTGGCTTCCCTAGACCTCATTATGTAGGCCAGGCTGGCCTCAAAGTTAAGTGATCTGCCTGCCTCTGTCTCTCAAGTGTTGGGACTATAGGTATGTGCCACCGCCACATTCAGCTAAAATCTGATTCATAATAATGGTGTTTTTGAAATAAGGATAAAAGGGAAATTCACAGAAAATAAAAAAAGTTTCACTAACAATTACAAGTGAAAGAACTTTCAGTGAAAGAAAAGGACTGTGCTAGGCATATTACAAGTGCTATTCCAACTCAGCCTCATATGACTGTATTTTGGACATTATTTTCTTAGTGGGAAGGAAAGGGAGGTGCTGAGAAATTAGGTGATTTGCAGGAGGCTATGGCCTGTGAGTAGCAACTTCTAGAAAAGGTACCTAAGGAGTCACAAAAAAACATACCGAGTTAAGACTTAACCAAACACCAACAAACATATGAGATCACTAGGCTGAGGACTACTACTCTGTGAAGAAAGTTGGGATGAGCAAGAAAACAAAATTAGGACAGAATATGAGTACGAAATTTTGTAGTTCATGTAACTAATGGATTTTAAAAATTATTTTACATAATAAAAGTGAAAATAAAACACAGACCACAAAGCTTTAGAATGGCTACACTTCTCTTTTTTCTGCTGTTCATATATTTTTAAATTTTTTATTTTAGTTTTTTGTTTTTGTTTTGTGTGTGTGTGTGTGTGTGTGTGTGTGTGTGTGTGTATGGGTGTGCATGTTTCCATGACAGCACATGACTGGAGGGAGGAGGGCAGGTAGTAGAAGCGGGTTCTCTCCTTTCAACATGTGGGTCGCTGGCCCAAGGGAACAAACTCAAGTTATCAGTGTCTTTACCCATTGAGAAGCCTTGCCAGTCCCACTTCTGTGTCTTCTATTTATCTATTTTTCCAGATATATTATCTATGAGTGTTCCAAATATAATCTACTTCCTACAAACAGCAGATGGCACCAGATATCAGTGAAGAAATGAGAAAAATTAGTAAAAGCCAAGTAGTTAAAAATTTTTTATCTTTCAGAAGATGACTCAATTTTTTTTAAACTAGCTTTATAATAAGGACAGATAATTTAAAAGACCTCTTTTTGGTAATTCACTAAAGATGAAAAAGTTACTTTTGATTCAGTATTGCTGGTTAGATTATATGAGGAAACAAAAAAAATTTGGTAAGACTTCAACCTTAAAAGGAAAAATCAAAAGAAAAATCAATTTATAATGTACCAATACAAGTAGTCACTCAAAAATCCTAACAAGAAAATCCCAACCCATCAAAGATGTCTAAGTGAATTAAAATCAAAAGCAAAATTCAAGGAACTGAATTATTGAACAAATATTAATCATCCATAAAATACTTAGAAAGTGTTCAAAAGCATTCAATAATCAAATAAAGATGCCAATAAACAAAAATAATTATTGTCCACTAAGGTTTATGGAGAATTATGTTTTTGTCATCAACCTCATCACAACTCTTTTTTAAAAAAATATTCTATTTATTATTTTTATTTCATTTTATGTGTATGAGTGTATTGCCTGTATATATGCAAGTGCACCTGTGTTGTGCAATGCCCACGGAGGTCAGAAGAGGGAGTTGGAGCCTCTGGAACTGGAGTTACAGAAGGTTATTAGCTGCTGTGTGGGTGCTGAGAAACAAATCCAGGTCCTCTGTAATAGCAGCCAATGTTCTGACCACTGACCCATCCTTCCATCATGTTACTGCAACTCTCTGATTCCAGAAGCTCCCAATCACTAACCCAGAACATGACCAAACCTAGGAGGTATCCTTAACACTGCAGGCTATAAGTGAGCCCCTCCTGCTTTGGCCCAGCAAGCCAGCAAGCAAACACACTGTTATTTCCTTCCTGGAAACATAAAACACCTGTACTATGTTCCTTCTGAAACACAGAAGAGCTACGATAGATACAATTTCTATAAAAACCATAGGCTGAAAACCCAAAAGCTAAAATGAAAGTGAAAAAGTAAGGGAAAGGTTATGCATTATGGCTGTTTCAAATTTATGTTTAAATTCCACCAAATCCCTCTTACCAAAGAGAAAAGTTGTTGGATATTTAAAACTGGAAATAATATTTCACAAAGTAAATGACAACAATAAACAGATCTTACCAGAAACTTCTCTGCAATACACCAACCTATAAATCATGCATGCAATGCTTTGGGGGTATAATGTTTTCCATTGTTAAGTACAAGTATTTTTCCTAAGTAAAATACAGCAGTAAAACTTTTTTTTTTTTTTTTTTTTTTTTTGAGGAAGGATCTCATATAACTGAGGCCTGTCTCAAACTTGCTCTGTAGCTGATGTTAGGCCTGGATAACTGATCCTCTTGCCTCTACCTCTGAAGTGCTAGGATTAAAGATGTGTACCACCACATCAGGTAGCAACAGTACTTCTTCAAAAGTAAAGCTTGTACTTGCAATTCAACAAGTTCAATTAACCACCATCATCCACTCTTCCCAAGTAGTAGTATCTCTCTGCTCTCACTGGTTATCTTAGCACCACTGAAATCACACCTTGCAATCACTTGAGTGCATTAAGATCTTCAATGGGGGCAGAGAGGAGGCAGCAAGATGGCTTTGTGGGTGAAGGCTTTTGGTGTGCAAGTCTGGCAACCTGATTTCAATCCTCAGAACCCACACAAAGGTGGAAGAACCAACTCTCATCCTCAGACCTCCACACATGCACCATCGTGGTATGTATGTGCCTGTACCTGCACACATACATAATATACTTACCCACAAAAATAAACAAAATAATTTTTTTTTTAATTTTCAACTTTTCTCACTGCACCCACATATTCAGTCAGGATGAATCCAACACATTCAGTATAACCAAAGGGTATGATTTGGCTCCTACTAACTTTTGCCCAACTGTTCTCTGTGCTCTAAAGTTCTAACTTAAAAGATACTTTCCCCCAAGAACTTCGATATGCACATCTTGCATTCATCACTGGAATTTCTTCTACTCATTGCTCAGACCTTAGTTTAAATATCACTTACTCATTCTTCAAATCCTAATAAAAAAACATAAAATCTTTAGGCAATTTGTATTTTTTCTTCATAGCACTACTATAACAGCATACATTTTTTGGATTTTTTTTCCTGCATGTCTATTAGTCAGTTAGTTCCATGGATGTAAAGACGTGGTCCGTTCTAAAAAACTCAGCATGGATTGGGGTGATGGGCAAAAATGCCCAGCTCGAGCTGGCATTTGTTAACTGCTGGTAGACGACAGTCAGTTTTTTTGGGTTTTTTTTTTGTTTGGTTTTTGTTTTTATTCGTATGATGTTTGATAGACTGATCACACTGCAAGGGATAGACCCACACCAAACAGCATTTGGGGAACACAGATTAGACTTAATATGCCTTAAAAATAATAACAGAGAACATGAAGTTTGGGGAGTGTAGCAAGGTGGGGGTAAAGATGGGGGAAGGGGGACTGAATGTGATGAAATTCTTTTAAAAAAAAAACAATAAAATGCATATTCTTCTTTTTTTTTTCTTTTTTTTTTTTTTTTTGGTCTTTCTGAGACAGGGTCTCCCTGCAGCCCCAGCTGGCCTGGAACTCATTATATAGACCAGGCTGGCCTTGAACTCACAGAGATCCTCCTGCTTCTCCCTCCTGAGTGCTGGGATTAAAGGTATGTGCCACCACATCTGGTACATGGTCTATTCTATTAACCATGGTATCTCTTAGGAGTATCTCAATGTCCACATATACTGTGTCCAATGTTTATTAACTGAATTATTCCATAAGTGAATAAAGTGACTTTCTTTTACATAAGAATTTTTGGTTCCTTAGATGTTAAATTGAGGAACTTTTAGCTATTTTGCAAAGATAGAGACCAAGTCTTATTTGTGACACTCTACTCTCCTGGTGCCCTACTTCCTTTTAAGTCCTAGTCTCATATTTGTTGGTGTCTCAAATTAGTCATGCATTTTCACTCCTTTCAAGGTCTTTGAATCCTTAGAGATTCCCATATGAAGATTTATTGATTTAGCTTTTAAAAATCTAGTTATTTGGTAATAAATACAATACACCAATGCATTCTATGAATTCACTTTCCTCAAATTTAAGCAAACACATCACAGAAAAAGAAAATCTAATCTAAAAATGTTGCATACATTGTATAATGTGTTCCCTCTCCAATAATTCTACGATAATGCAGAGCTGTTAGACAATTTGGCATTATATAACATAATCTTGAATGTGTACTTAATACAAAAGATAAAGAAACAAGTGTCAGGCCTAGCAAGATGACTTGGAGGGTAAAGGTGCTTGCCACCAAGCCTAACAATCTGAGGTTCAACCCCTGGGACCCTCATGGTGGAAGGAGAAAAATGACTCCCAAAAGTTGTCCTCTGACCTCCACAAGTAAACCTTAACACATATGCACCGCTCAAAAAATGTAAAAAATATTATATTAAAAAGATACAAGTGCTAAAGGACAAATTTATAAAAGAAATAAACTATGTTTGTTTTGTTTTGGTGACAGGGCTTACTGTGTAGTCCAGATTGGCATTGAACTTGCTATGTAGCTCAAGTGGGCCTCAAATTATCATCCTGCCTCAGCCCCGACTCCTACCCCCTACAAGTGCTGGGATTATAGACATACACTGCCATCGTTGGTTCAGCATTCATTCTTCAAAAAAAATTTTTTTTAATTTATGTGCATGAGGAACCTGGAGATATGGCTCAGTGATTAAGAACAATAGCTGATCTTGCAGAAGACCTGGATTCAGTTTCCAGCTACCCACATGTCAGCTAACAATCTTACCTCCACAGGCACTGCACACATGGTGCACTTACATACACACAAGCAAAACAATCATACACATAAAATAAAAATAATTAAAAAATAAAAAACAGTTGAGTATGGGGATGTACACCTTTTGAAAAAATTGTATATGAATGTTTTGCCTGCATATACGTAAGTGCACCACATGTGAGCAATGCCCATGGAAGCCAGAAGGGGGTGTTGGATCACCTGGAACTGGAGTTATGGATGATTGTTAGCTGCCACATAGGTGCTAGGAACCAAATCCAGGTCCTCTGCAAAGTAGACAGTGCTCTTAACCACTGAGCTATCTCTCCAGCCCCTCAGAATTTACTCTTAATGAATACATGAAAGATGATACTACATTACCACTGTTTTGGTCCTGTCAGATGTACCTTTCTAAAGGAATCAGTTTCACCATGCGTTACCACAATTTAAGGCTTTCAATGGTCTCCTATTTATGGAGCTGTATTTTCCTAACTGCAGTATGTCAAATCCCTGAGGTAGAGAGGGTCAAGTATGAGGAGAGGAAATCAATACTAAGACATCTACAGCTCTATCATGCAGCAAAATACAAATGTGCAGGTTTATTTTTTAACAGATTGATATGCAACATCAAAGAAGTTTAGAGGGCTGAATTCCAGAGGATCCAACGCCCTCTTCTGAGTTCCATAGCCATTACACACACAAGGTGTACTTACATATATGCAGGCCAAATACTCCATACACATAAAATTAAATAAATGAAATATTTTTTAAACAGAAGTTTTGAGCTTGGGCCATTGTCAGACATAACAAATACTCAATAATCATGCTAAGAAGACAACACAGAGGATTTTGTTCATGTATTAGGTACAGACTGCAGTTTGTGAGCAACACTGGACTGAACAGTATATAATCCTCACTCTAGATCCAGAATTGATGGTTCTTATGGTCTTATCTCCAACACAACATTATTTTCAAATACTGAACCATAAGAAACTGCCAGTGCTTAATAATTTTGGACTTACAGAAACAGAAAATTCCTGGTAAGGCATAGTGATACACACCTGTAATGTAGCATTCAGGAGTCAGGGACAAAAGAAACCTGAGTTTTGAGACCAGCAGGGGCTAGATTACAAGTTCCAGGTCAGTTGAACTACATCATGAAATCTTTTCTCACCCAACCAAACCAAATCAACCAAAAATCTATATATGCAAATCCCTATGGTCCAACATAATGTCTGTCTTATTTGTATCTGATTACTCCAACCTGACCACTTAAAAAAAATGTCTATTAATTTGTGATTCTGCCACTACATAATGTGACTGGCCTAAAACAGAACATAAAACTGCTGGTTGAGGCCTAAATGGGTCCATTTGTACACAAGGAGCATGAAGGAGAATACAAAGTCCTGTAAGTTGACAGAAGAAAGACAGAACCGAACTCTGTGCCTCAGCACGAGGCACAAAAAATTCCTTTTTGGACACAAAGCAGCATGACCAGAAACTTCACATAAAAAGGAGAAGAGTCATATCCAGCCCCAGACCTAACCTGAACAAAGTATTTGTTAGTTTCATAGGACTGAGCTCACTTATAACAAAAACCATTCTAATATATACTTAAGTGTAGACTCTTTTAAGCTCGGTTAGCTTAGCTGTCAGAGAGAGAAACAGACATTAAGAGAATATATTGAGTCCCAAGTTGTATTTCTCTTAAAAATTTTTTTACATTATTTATTTATTGGGGGTGTGTGTGAGTATATACCACAGTCAACATATGAAAGTCAGAGGACAACTTGCAGGAGTCAGGTCCCTCCTTGTACCATGTAGGTTTTGGTGGCAAGTGCCTTTACCCACTGAGCAATTTCATCAGCCCTATTTTTCTCTTTCTGTTTTTCTGTAGTTTGTTTTTGTTGTCATTATTGTTGTTCTTGAGAAAGGGTCTCTGAAGCCCCAGCTGATCTCTGGAACTTCCCATGTAGACCATTCTGTCCTTGATCTCACAGAGATCCACCTTCCTCTGTCTCCTGCAGTGCTGTGATTAAAGGCATGCATCACCATGACCAACTTGGCTGATTTTTTTATTTTAATTTTTTAAAATTCTATTTATTTATATTTTAACATGTGTTTTGCTGCATGTATGTAAGCACATCACACGCATGGATACCTGTAGAAAAAAGAAGAGTGTGCTGAATTCCCTGGAACTGGAGTCATAAACTGCTGTGAGCCATGATGTGGATGATGCAAACTGAACCTGGGGCCTCTGTAAGAGCAGAAAGTGTTCTTAACTGCTGAGCCATTTTTCCAGCTCTCCTGTTTCTCTTTTTAAAACTATATTTGTGAAGTCAGGCATGGTAGCTCACTCAGGTAATCCCAGCAACTGGGAGGTAGCCTGGAAGCTCAAAGGCAAGTTCAAAGCCAGTCTTATCTTAAGACCCTGTCTCAAAAACAAACTAAAACAAAAGGCATCAGCTAATAGGATTTTTTTAAAACTTGTGTTAATTTGATGGGCTGCTCTTGTAGAAGACTGGGTTTTGAATCCCAGCACCTACATGACAGTGAACAACTGTCTGAAACTCCAGTTCCAAGGGAACCGATACCCTTTTCTGTCTTTTGTGGACATTGTATGACACAGGTGCACTTAAATCATGCAGGCAATATGCTGATACACATAAAATTAAAATAAATAGATAAAAAACAAAAAAAAACTTGTGTTAATTTGGGGGAAAGAGTGGTTTTAGACTTTCAAAGGAGACTCTTAAGCTTAATATTCATAGACACTATTAAAGATCATAAACTGTTTTCCAACTCAGTTAAACATTTGAATAAGCCTACAAATACTTTGTAATGGGAAATTGCAGATCCACTTTCACTCTGTCTGGCAACTGCTAACTCTGAAAGAGTCCTACTTATTCTCTTAAATCTTCATGAAGTAAAATATCTGCCTGTTTTTAATCACAATTTGTTCTGCTGCACCACTGCTGTGAAACAAATCGGATCCAGATACAACTGCCGAGGAAGTCTGGCTGTTAAAATGTGTGTCTGTTCTCTGTCAACTTGGCTTTGTTGATAGTCCACGGTAATACCTGACCAAGAAGGCCTTGAAAAAATCAGCACACCAAGTTTTTTACCCTAGAATCAACACTAAAAACACAGCAACCAAAGAAAGATTGCCTGATATTTCCTGTAACTTTTGAGTTTCTCTGAATTCATTACCTTCAACTATTATCTTACTTCTTAGAATCTGACAAACTAATGAATTCAAAGAAATGAAGGGAGTGCAGTCTCCTGCCTCTCCATCTCACTCTTCCTCCTCCTTCACAGAAAGGACCAGGCCAGCAGAGTTCAACAACTCCCACGTGGAACAGAGCACTGTATTCCAATAATCCTCTGCTAACGTTACTGTGCATTTGACAAAATGATCAAAAAGCAAATATTCATTAATTCAAACACAATTTCAGTGTATGCATATATACAATTGCTAAATCAGTTTTCTTCAAACTTAGGAAATGAACAAATGAAGGTATTTATGGGGCATGCATATTTCTGGGGTTGTAACCTCAAAGAATCTTTCATCTAAGACAGCTTTCTAGAAGTTTTTTTATTTTTATTTTATGTGTATGAGTGTTTGGTCTACATGCATGTAAGTGCACCAGTGCATACAATGCCCACAGAAGCCAGAAGATGTCAGATCCTCTAGAATTATAGTTAAGGACAAGTGTTAGCTGCCATGTGGGTGCTGGGAAGTAGCTGGGTCCTCTGTAAGAAAAGCCAGTGCTCTTAATTGCTGAGCCATGTCTCCAGCCCTAGGTCTCTAGGTTTATGTTTAGCAAGCATGCTCATTGCCCTGCTTCCAAATTATTTTTAAAACTTAAGATAGAATTCAACCTTTAAAAGTACACATTCAGTGATTTTTTAGCATAATCATCATATTGTACAACCATTATTACTTTGAAATTCCAAACACTTATATGCCCTGACTCCAAAGGGAACCCCTGCTGTTGCACCTGTGAGTGGTCATTCCCAGTGTCTCTTCTCCTAAGCCTAGAAAACTCTGAATTGACTCGGTTTTGTCTCTGGATCTGTTGTGAAAGCAAGATCATATGATACACAGTTTTTATGTCTGCATGTGTCCATGTATCCAATGCTATCACAATTCACCAATGTTGAACCAAGTGTCAATGTACCATTCCCTTTTACAATTAAGTACTATACTATATAAGTATACCACACTTTGTTTATTCAGTTATCACTTAATGGGTGTTTGGGTTCATTTATTAGCTATTATGAATAATAGTGATATGACTATTCATGTGCAATTTTAAATGTATGAACATTTTTTAGTTTTCCTAGATATACATAAGAGTGAAATTGCTGTGCCATAGAGTAGCTCTGTTTGATTTTTTCGAAGAACTTCCAAACTTTTCCAAAGTGGCTATATCATTTTATAGACCTACCATCAATGTATGAAGATTCTAATTTCTCACATCCTTATCGATACCAAATTTTGTCTGTCCTTTTATAAAAAATTTTTTAAATTAATTTATTTTTATTTTATGTGTATGAGTACTATGCCTGCATTTGTACAAGTGCAATCGTGTTGTACAATGCCTGTGGAGACAGAAGAGGGCATTGGATCCCCTGGAACTGGAGTTTCAAATGGCTGTTCACCATCATGTGGGTGCTGGGATTTGAATCTGGGTCTTCTGCAAGAACAGCCAGTGCTCTTAATCGTTGAGCCATCTCACCACCCCCTTGTCTGTCCTTTCAATGACTACAGCTATTCTAGTGAGTCTGAAACAATATGTGATTGTGCTGCATTTCCATGATGGCTAACAGTTTTTCATGTTTTGCTCTTGCTTTTTTTTTTTTTTTTTTTTTTTTTAAATGAGACAGAGTCTACTTAGCCCAGATTAGCACAATTTCCCAGTCCTCCTAACTCACCTTCCCAGTTGCTGGGATTACAAACATGTACCACCAAACCTGGCTTTGTTAAATGTTTTTATTGGCTATTCATATGCTTTCTTTCAGGGGAAATGTCTGATAAGATCTTTGCTTATTTTCAAATTGGATTGTTTGTCTTTTAACTGAATTGTAAGAGAGCCTTATATATGCTAAATATAAGGCCATTATCAGATATGTGATTTGCAAATACTTGCTCCCAATCTATATTTTTTTTCACATTCTATTTTGAAAAACAATTTCTTTTTAATTTTTTAAAGACAATGTCTCATGGAGTTCAGGCTGACCTCAAACCCCCAGTGTAGCTGAAAATGACCTTGAACTTCTGATCCTCCTACTTTCATGTCCAGAGTGCTGGGATTACAGGCATATATCACCATGAGCTACTCCCCAGCCCTTTTCACATTCTTCATATTGTTCCTTGAAAAGTAAAACTCTTAATTTTTATTAAGGCAGAAGTCTTCTGTGTGTGTACGTGTGTGGTGCTAGACATCAAACCCAGGACCTAGGGCTTCATACATGCTAGGCAGGTACTCTATCCATTAAACTAAATATACCTAGTTTTATTCATTTTTACTTCTGGTGCTAGTGCTATGGATATCTTATATAAAAATCATTAGCTAATCCACAGGCATGAAGACTTATCTTAGGTTTATCTTTTATATCTGGATCTCTGCTTCATTGTTAATTAATTCTTATATATAGTGTGAGATAAAGGTACATCTTTATAGTCTTTTATATGTTATCTGAGCAATATTTCTTTGAAAGACTATTATTTCCTTATTTGATTGCCTTGGCACCCTGACTGAAAATCAACTGCACACAAATACATGGGCTTATTTCTGAACTTTCAATTCCTTTGATTCATTAATATATAGCTTTTAAAGTTTGTTGCTGTTTGTTTTTTGGTTCTTTGTTTCTATTTTTTGAGATAGGAACTTGTTACTAGGCCCAAGTTAGTATCAAACGAGTGGTCATCTTGCTTCGGCTTTGTATTACAAGCTGTGCCACCACATCTGGCTACTTTGACTTTATAGCTTTCTAATAAGTTTTGAAATCACTTGCTTCCCTAAATGAAAGTTGTCTGTGGACTTACACTTTTCAAATATAATAATATTCTTCCATTAAATTTTATTTCTGTAATCACCATAAATATATCTTTTGCGATATGGACTTTGAAAACACAAATACATGAATTTATTGTGATCTGGAATCACTCTTACCACTTCCAAATCTCTCTCCAAAAATTACTATGTCTTTGTGCTCTCTATGACAGAGGTCAGAGATGTCAATCCTTAGTTGAATTTGGATGATGATACATCCTCTGGTTTCATAATATTTTCACAACTAATCAACTAGAGTTCCTATTTACTTCACTGCAGTTCCCATTGCTCTGTATTGTTTGGTACCTAGCCTATTTCATTCACTTTTGTGTATTTGAGTTAGCATTACCTGATCTAAATAAATCTTTCCTATTAAGAAAAAATGGAAAGAGTATTGAATTCTTATTTGTTGGAACCTAGTTCCAATTACTCCAAAGAATTTATCCAAATGATTAAGTTCAAGGGCCTTTCTTGAATCAAAGGAGAGTTAATAGATGTTTACTGACTCAGAGTAGTTCTACAATTTAGAAAGATTAGAGTGAATGAGTGAAATTCCATTGGGTTAAAAATATTATTTGATATAAAATATAGTAGAAAAGTATCTGAAGTCCCAAGAAGGAGAATCATACAGAATAGCTCTACCCCAAGGAGTCCCCACTGGAGGGGTTCTCTGCAGACCACAGGAGGTAACTGGAGCTTGAAGAACAGAACTACTCTCTGCATCTTTTAAGACTTGCTGGTATGACTGGTCTACTAACAGTGAGGACTGCATTGTATCTTTCAGAATTGGACCATATCAGTAAGCTCTTCTGATGTTAAGGAAATCTTAAAAAGAATTTTCTAAACTTTCCATATAGTACATGGCCAGATATAAGCATAAAGCAATTACCACTTTAAAAAACAGAAGCCGGCACTACTATCCTCAGACCTCTTGGGGTAAGTCGATAGCACAGCTCTCCGCCCCGGGACTCCCTAAGCCACATTCACCCTTCCATCCCCCCGCCTTGCCGTTCTATACTCCTTGGTTGAGCCCTACGCCATTCCTAGTCTTGGGGCCCCAGACACCTGGGGAACCAATACTGCTCCCTGACCCTTCTCACCCAGAGCAACTCAGTCCCTTTCTTGGGCTCCAGAAGCACCACTTCTGGTCCTGGCCCCGCCCTCACCTCGCTCTGCTTCCCTGGGCCTGCACCACCGGCTAACTCTCCTAG
>NW_008360330.1:1036900-1044784 GCF_000622305.1 Nannospalax galili | reverse complement strand
GCCAACTGGGGCTACAGGGAGACCCTGTCTCAAAAAGACAAAAAAAAAAAAAAAAAAAAAAAAAAAAAAAAAAAAAAAAAAAAAACAGAAGCCAAGTATGGTGGTGCACACATTTACTCCCAGTACTTGAGAGGCAGAGGCAGGAGGATCTCTGTGAGCTTGAGGCCAATCTGATCTACATGGTGAGTTCCAGGGGGGGAAAAAAAATATCTAAGAATTAGATCATACAACTGGATAGGAAAATAGGCAGAGTAACATGTGATTTCTAAAGGTGGTCTGTTTTTTAGAAACTGAAAATTTGGTATGTTTGAAAAGTGACTCCTAATATTCTGATACATTCAGTAATATTACTTTCAGCTCATCAGAATTTATTTTTTTCAAGGTGAAAGCTTATTGTTAAATACAATGTACTTTGATCTATTAAATAAGAAAACAAAGGGCACATAAGCAGAAGTTTTCCAACACTATTAGGCCTCTATCTTTCATCCTTCCACTGAGAGCTATGCTACTATTAATAAATAAATAATATCCTAAGTAGGGTAAAAGATTTTGAAGCTGGGCCTGATGGTACAGTCCTGTAATCTCTGCTACTTGAGAGGCTGAGGCAGGAAGTTCAGGCCTGCCTGGGCTACAAAGTGAGTTCAAAGCCAGCCTGGGCCACTTACTGAGACTCTGTCTTAAAAGTGAAGCCAGGCGTGGTGGAACACGCCTTTAATCCTAGCACTCAGGAGGCAGAGGCAGGCAGATCTCTCTGAGTTCAAGGCCAGCGTGGTCTACATAGTGAGTTCCAGGACAGCTGGGGCTACAGGGAGACCCTGTCTCAAAAAGACATAAATAAATAAATAAATAAAAAAAATAAAAGTGAAAAGAAGGTTGGGATGCAGCTCAGTGGTAGAACACCTGTATAGTATACTCAAGGCCCTAGGACTAATCCATAGCATTCTTTCTCCCTCAAAAAAAGATTTTAGACATTAAAAATGCACCAATGTTTCTTTTATTAAGAATTCTTATGAACAAAATTGAAACTTATTTGTAGATTAGCAAATCAAATCCTAGTCTAAAGTGGTATGCACCTACTTCAATGGGAGAACAACTAGATCATGCCTTAAGAAAGAAGCATGCTTTCAAATGCCTTAAATATCTTACATAAGAAACAACTAGATATCTTAAGTAAGAAACAACAACTAGACCATGACATACCTCAAGCTGCAATGCTTAGATCAAGGAAGCAATGGACCAACAGAAAATAGTTCTATTCAATTATGGTAAAAAAATTTCTAGCATTATTCCTCAGAAATGAAGAGCAAAATGGGTTATGCTACAAGTACAAAAGGCAAAATGTCAAGTGGACATCTAAAAAATAAGAGGTTTGGAATGCTCCAGTGAGACAATCTAAAAAATAGGCAACCAAAAGGTCCTGTTGTGCCTCTTTTGCCCAGCAATCAGCAATTTTAGTGCAGCTAACTGGACATTACTAGTCCATGATAGCAATGCTAGCAATAGTGCATGCAGCTGTAATTACAAGGCCCTGGATAAAACAAAAGATAAACCTTTGTGTGGTTAAAATGCCAAACAATGTATGCTGATCACAAAGCACCTGAAAGGACAGCTGAGACAGAATGCCAGGGGCAGCCCCAAAAGGGATTTACCATGAAGACGTCCTGCTAGGGCAGTGAAAGAGCCTGGGATGTGAGAGCAATAGCAGTGGAATGAGACACCAAAACCGGCACTGAGAATTAATAAGACTTAACAGGAGAGTAAATAATGATTTGCTTTGATTACTTATTTATTTTTGTCTTAAGAGAGACAAAACCATCTGTTTATTTGCTGTGGAAATGAAGGACAAGAAGTATAGTCTTTTAAATCTTTTAAATGCAAAATCTATTTCTACATTGGCCAACTGTGTAAGGGATGTGAGGGGTAGTACAGTGTCTGCAGTAGAGTAAGGAATGTAGTTTTAGCAGAGTGCATGGCCCACAAATACACTCCAATAAAGCCCATCTGTTGCATCCTATTCTTCAAGACTTAAAAAGAGAAACACGGGAGTTTATCAGCTAATTTTGGCTACATATAAAACGGGATAATAAATGCAAGTAAGTTCTCTCTAACAAAGGCTCATTTTCTTTCTTTTTTTAAAATATTTTTTATTCAGTGTTTGGGTAAGATCAAAAAACTACAAGATTCTGTTTGCAGCTGAAGTCAAAGAGAAATATTAACATCAGTTATCACTTGATTGGCTAGTCAAAGTGCTTAAGAGTCAAATTAATCTGTGCCATACCAATTACTTTCCCTGGGCTTGAGTCTTGCAACAAAAAGTATTCTATATGAAACATAATTTTGAGCATAGGGCTAGCATGTGAAATATGAGTAAGAACTGACAGGAGGCTGCATAGGCCTCCAGGTTCTTTTAGGCCGAGCAGCTTGTTACCCTATGCAAGGACAAAGCATCCAGTTAACGCCTACAAAGCCTCATTTTCAAATCTACCTTCAGTTGCTAATGTAGGACAGCATTACCACTCTATTATGTAACATAAATAATCTATAAATTAGATATAGATTAAATTGTTACTAATAACTGCAATGGAAGTCTTTCAATGACATTAGTTAAAAAATGTTTTTAGAACTCAACTTCCAGGCAATGGGAAGGATTCAAATACTCCACACAGCTTTGCAGGTAATCATTAAAATGATCTACACTGGTCCATGTTACATGTTGCTTTCACTGAAAATGCTATCTACAAAAAGTATGTCATGACTACACAAGTCCCATGCAAACTCAGGCAGACAGTAACCCAGCACAGAAATGGGAAAATGAATAGCAGATCCCAATCTTATCTAAAGGAATGTTGGCAATTGATTGCTGCTAGATGAGGAACAGCTGATCTTCCTAAAACAAGGAACTCTAGATAGGCTGACTAGACTCAGCAGGTGGACTTGCACTGGGGAACGGCTGGGGGCACTGACAACACAGTGGGCAGTAACAGGGATGACAGAGTATATGGGCTCCAGTGCAGGGGTGCTATGGAAGTGTGCCATTTGGGATGGGGGGTATAAAGATAATTAAGATTGTTTGGGATGTTCTGTAAGAAATACACACACACACACACACACACACACACACACACCAATAAAAAAGGTTAAAAAAAAGTATACCATGAAAATGATTTAGAACACAGTAAACACTTCAACTCTGAGCACCAAATTATAATTTTAAAGATTAAATTCTGTTTTACAATTGTTCCGCTCCTACTCTAATTAAGTAAAACATCTTTGGTTGGATATAATATAGATTGTTTGGGGAATACATGGGGATTTATTTAGTGAGTACTTTTACCAAATGCCACTTTCAAATGTAGTGAACATTAAGAACTTTATAAGTCATATAAACACTGGAGATGGTTTGGTATTCCAGATCCAAACTGTCCCTTCTCGGTAACTCTGCCTCCATGCACAATTCCTGGTAAGAGGGTTACGGGTCGTGTGACTTGTTAGACAAGAGATGGACAATTGGTCTGAAGTGACCCACATCCATGACTTAAACTATGCTAGCATATCTGAAACTGGTTCTCTGTTTGAATCTCATTTGAAAGGTTCTCTGTCAAAAATTTTATCTAAAAGATATATGGGGAGACTGCTAAATGCTATTGGTATTAGAACTGAAATGTCATTCATACCTTATGAGATGTGTCAGGCCTTACTAAAACAAAGTTCCAAAAAGAATGTCAGGAACATGGGAGAGCATCTGACTCAGACAGCAACTTCCTGGAGTTACTTTGGTGCGATCCTTTCTGAGGAACTTATTCAAATTTTTCTGGATTTCCTCTATGCTTATAATAAATCTTCACTGTACTTGAACTACTATCTGGGTTTCTCTTTCTTAAAATATGTTAACTGAAATGGAAGGAATTCTAAAGGTATTAGTTATTTAACAATTACTATTAATTTTTTATTAACTTAAAAAAATAAAACTGTGAGATAGGTTGTTTTTCAGCCTGTGGAATTTAAATGAAGATTATAAAAATGCTTTTGTTCGCTATTTTGTAATTCCTGTTTCCCTCCAACAAATGTGTGGGTCTTTGGTAAGTCAAATTATAATCAGTAGCACAAAAAGGATAAAACTGTTCTTTTTGGAAACATGCAACCTAACAGAAAACAGGCATTAGGGAAGCAATACAATATGGATAAATAGCCACCAACCACAAGGTATTCTTAGAGAAAGAAAAGGGATGGGTCTCCTAAATAATGGTGATTGAGGAAAGCTTCTTAGAGGAAGTTACAATTATCCTTAGATGGAAAGTACTGCCAGATGAAAAAAGGTTACACAGGCAGAAGGGAAAAAAATACAAATATTTTCAACTTGAAAAAACTTACGTGGTCCAGAAACTAAAATATGGCAGCCAGTCTTGAAGTACAGTAAGGAAGAATGACTGACTGACAAGAATATTGCTGGGAAGGAATTCCCAGTGAGTCAAACAATGTATCATGTATAGAGGAACAATGGAAACAGTTTCATCACAAAGGTCACATACCTGGAGCTCTTTTGTAATTTTCTCTAGATGCCCCAAAATAATGCAATTAAAAACAAAGGTACAAGTGCAAAAGCCATTTAGGAAGTATAATCTATTTATTATACTGACATAAAGAAGAAAAGTTTAAGATCTATTGTGGAGGTAGAGTTGATAGCCAAGTAAGCATAATAATATTTCTCTAAATATATTCGGTTATAAAATTTTTAGATTCATGGCTGACCTCTGCCCTTTGGTAGGATAAGTCTGAGATCTTAGCAGACAGCCTGAGAGGGCCAACTTCCATCAGTGTAGCTACTGTGATCTCAGCAGACTGCCAGAGACTACATCGTCTGGCCTCCCTCTGGCATAGGGGCTGAGAATTCAGGGGACCACCTGAGAGCACCTATACCCTACCTCTTGGTGAGCTTCCCCTAATCATGCTGTACCCAGCCACCTAACTGGGGTTACCTGAGGCCCCTGCTAAGGCCCCTGAGCAGACCTCTGTCCTTCGGTAGATCTTAGCTGAGATCTTCGCAGACATCCTGAGAGGGCCTGTTGCAACCTCCATCTGTGTTGTGGCTTTTATCTCAGCAGACCACCAGAGAGTGCCTGCTCCAGCCTTCCTCTGGCACAGGGGCTGAGAACTCAGCAGATAGCCTGAGAGTCCCAAATTCACCCTCCCCACTGCCTTGGGGAACTTCCCAAATTTTGCTCTGAGTTCCCACTAGTAGTGGTCTAAACCTTAGAAGGAAGCCTTGAGTGTACCTGACTGGAGCCTGACTTGGGCTTCTGTGGGAGCTACTGAGTAGCTAATCTGAAGCTAATCTGAAGCCATCAGTTCCCTCCAAAATAAAATCTGACAGAACCTGAAACCTGTACCAACCAGCTTTACATAACCAATAAGGAAAGGACCAAGACACACCAATAATACAAACAGAAGCAATTTTCATATCAGAATCACAACCAACCAAAGAAATTCACATGCCAAAAATCACAATGAAAGAATAATAAAATGGAAAAACAAAACAGTATGCCACCACCAAACTCCACTAGTCCTGTGGAAGAGTTCTACAAGTAGAATCCCCTAGAGAGAACCTGGGACACACAATTTAAAAGAACAATGATAAACATGATCAATGAATTCAACGAATTTAAAGAACACACGAACAAACAAATCAAAGAACTAAAAGTAGGGGTAAATTTCTGAATGAATTCACAAAAGAGAAACACTGAAGAAAACTCAGTCAGAAATGAAGAAGTGAAAAACTCAATAAGCCATCTTGAAACAACAGGAGAAAGCCTCACTGCTAGAATGAATGAAATGGAAAATAGAATATCAACAATGGAGGATAAAGTTGAAGAAATGGACCACTCAAGCAAAGATTATGAAAAAAAAATTTTAAATGCAGGAATGGAATATCCAAGAGATGTGGGACACCATGATAAAACCAAATTACATACCATAGGCATAGAGGAAGGAGAAGAATTTAGGTTAATTGTACTGACAAGACGTTAAACAGGATTGTAGAAGAGAATTTCCCAAAATTAAGGAAAATCATTCCAATACACATACAAGAAGCACATACAACACCAAATAGACAGGACCAGAAAAGAAACTCCTCACAGCATATCACAGTAAAAACACTAAATGAACACAACAAACAGAGAATACTAAAGGCAGCAAAAGAAAAACAAGTCACATACAAAGGAAAGCCCTTCAGAATTGCAACTGCCTTATCCAATGCAAACTATGAAAGCCAGAAGAGCCTGGACCAAGGTATTTCCAGTTCTGAATGACCACAGGTGCCAGTCCAGAATATTCTACACAGTAAAAATGTCTATTATAATTGAGGCAAAAAGAAAAATCTTCCATAACACAAAAAGCCTGAAATAATAATATATGTCCACGAAACCAGCGCTTCAAAGAATATGTCAAGCAATACAAATAACAGAGAAAGGAACACCTATAACCCAGGGGGAACGAAAGAAAATAAATAAAGGTACAATTGAGGAAACACAAAATTAGACAAAGAACACAAGCAGCAATCAAAACAATGGCATCCAATACACATCTTTCAATAGTAACTTTAAATATCAATGGACTAAACTCTCCAGTAAAAAGACACAGGCCAAGTGAATGGATTAAGAAACAAAATCCAGAACTCAAAGGCTTCTCTCTCCAGGGTAAGTTGATTGGGCCCTCTGAGCCTTGACTTCCCCAGCCTCACTCACCCTCCCATCTCCCCCTCTGGTCTCTCCTCCTAGCCCGGAGTCCTGTCCCATTTCTTGTCCTGGCTTTCCAGACACCTAGGGAACCACCACTGCTTCTTCCTGATCCTTTGCATCCAGAACAACTCAGTTCCTTCTCAGGTCCCCAGGAGCACAGCTTCTGGGCCTGGCCCCACACTCAGCTTCCTCTGCTTCCCTGGGCCTGCAGAACCTGCAGGCCTCTCTCCAACCCGCAGGCCTCTCACTCCAGGGTAAGTCTATAGGCCTCTCTCTCCAGGGTAAGTCTATAATGCTCTCATGCCTTGACTCCCCCAGCCTCACCCTCACATCCCCCTTTCGGGTCTCTCCTCCTAGCCTGGGTCCTGTCCCATTCCTTGTCTTGGTGTCCCAGATACCTGAGGAACCACCACTGCTTCTTCCTGATCCTCTGCATCCAGAGCAACTCAGTTCATTCTCAGGGCCCCAGGAGCATTGTTTCTGGGCCTGGCCCCACGCTCACCTCCCTCTGCCTCCCTGGGTATGCACAACCAGCCAGCCTTGTTCCTGGACACCAGGGCTGACCTTTCCTTTTGTAGGTCCTTTGCATCCAGACCAACCCAGCTCCTCTGTACAGTCCCCAAGGGCCCTTGGGGCCACCACATCCCCACAGCTTCCTTTGCATCTCTGGGTGGGACTGTCACCAGCTGACCTAGACCAGCATCTTTCCTGGGCCTGGCTCTCATTCCAGTCCAACCCCCAAATTCCTGAGGCCAAAATCTATCCTGAAGGGATCCAGACCTTAGGAGAAAGCCTAAGAGTACCTGATCCTCATCTGACTTGGGCCTCTGTGGGAACTGAAGACAAAAGGAATCTGGCCACTCCAATATAAAATCAAAAGAGAGAACAGGAAGCTTAGAGGAACCAGATTTTCATGCCCAAAAAGTAAACCACAAAGACACATAAAGTTCACAAAAAGAAGCAGACATAAACTTGAAGACTTGAGTCTCACCCAAGAATCAGAAACTACAAAAAAAATTCACATGTCTTAATCACAGAGAAAAAATAATAACATGAAAAGCCAAAATAACATACCACCGCCAAATACCAAGAGTTCTCTAGAGGAGTACAATGAGAACCCCTTAGAGATAATGCAGGACATGGAACTTAA
>NW_008360330.1:1032650-1036818 GCF_000622305.1 Nannospalax galili | reverse complement strand
TGAAGGAAGATAGGGATAAACTTCTGAATGAATTCAGAAAAGAGCTAGAAATATTGAAGAATACTCAGGCTGAAATAAAGAACGAAGTGAAACACTCCATAAGCCAATTAGAAATGACAGGAGAAAGCCTCACCAATAGGATGAACGAAACGGGAAACAGAGAATCAACACTGGAAGATAACGTGGACAAACTAGACCACTCAAGCAAAGATTATGAAAAATTTAAGAAACTGCAAGAATGAAATGTACAGGAATTGTGTGACACCATAAAAAGACCAAACTTACGAATCATAGGCATACAAGAAGGAGAAGAATTCCAAGATAATGGCATGGACCAGGTCTTCAACAGAATTGTGGAAGAAAATTTCCCAAAATTTGAGAAAGGCATGCCCATACAAATACAAGAACCAAATAGAACACCAGACAGGACCAGAAAAGAAACTCGCCATGGTACATCATAGTAAAAACACTAAATGTACAAAACAAAGAGAAAATACTGAAAGCTGCAAAAGAGAAACAAGAAGTCACATATAAAGGAAAACCCATTAGGGTTACAGCTGACTTTTCAGTGCAAACTATGAAAGCCAGAAGAGCCTGGAACAAAGTATTTCCAGTTTTAAATGACCACAGATGCCAAAACAGAATACTATACACATACAAAATGTCTATTATAGTCAAAGGGGAAAGAAAAATCTTCCAAGACATAAATAGGCTGAAGGAATTCATGTCCACAAAACCAGCCCTTCAGAGAGTTCTGGAAGCAACACAAAGAGCTGAAGAAAGAAATGACTATACTCAAGGGGTTGTGGAAAGAAATTCAATGAAGGTATAACTGTGGAAAAGTACAGCTACATCATGAATGTAAATAGAAATAAAAATGACAGGATTCAATGCTCATCTTTCATTAATAACCTTAAACATTAATGAACTGAACTCCCCAGTCAAAAGACACAGGCTGGGTGAATGGGTTAAGAAACAAAACCCATCTTTTTGTTGTCTGCAAGAAACTCATCTCACTTTCAAGGACAGACACTATCTCAAAGTGAAAGGATGGAACAAAATATACCAAGCAAATGGCACTAAGAAAAAAGCAGGCGTAGCAATCCTAATATCTGACAAAATAGACTTTAAACGAAAACTAATCAGAAGAGATAAAGAGGGCCACTTCATTCCCATCAAAGGAACAATAAATCAAGAAGATATTACAATCATAAACATATATTTACCAAATTCTGGTGCACGCAACTTCATAAAAACACTACAGGACTTTAAGACCCAGATTAATCACAACTCATTAACAGTACGGGACTTCCATACCCCACTGTCTCCACTAGATAGGTGAACAGGGCAGAGAGTTAACAAAGAGACATCTGAATTACACAATACCATATACCAAATGGACTTAACAGACATCTACCGAGTATTTCACCCACGCACCAAAAGACATACTTTCTACTCAGCAACCCAATGAACCTTCTCCAAAAACAACCATATACTGGGGCACAAAACAAACCTCAACAAATACAAAAAGATTGAAATAATTCCATACATTCTATCAGACCACAATGCAATAAAGCTTACACTCAACACCGGAAGAAGCCCTAATCACCACAAGAACACATGGAGATTAAACAACACACACCTGAATGGTTAATGGTTTAAAAGAGGAATTAGAAAAGAAATAAAAGTATTCCTGGAATTAAATGAAAAGGACAATACAACACAACAAAACCTCTGGGACATGCTGAAAGCGGTCCTTAGAGGGAACTTTAAAGCTCTAAGTGCCTACATCAAAAAATTGGAAAGAACACAAATAAATGACTTAAAGTTGCAACTCAACACACTTGAAAAGCAACAGCAAATGAAACCCAAACCCATCAGACAAGAAGAAATAACAAAAATCAGGGCAGAAATTAATGAAACTGAAACAAAGAAAACAATACAAAGAATCAACTAATCCAAGAGCTGGTTCTTTGAAAAGATAAACACGATTGACAGACCGCTAGCCCAGTTAACTAAAAGAAAGAGAGCCTCCAAATCAACAAAATCAGAGATGAAAGGGGAAACAGCACAACAGACACCAGAAAGATACAGAACATTATAAGGGAATATTTTAAAAACCTATATGCTACTAATTTGAAAACCTAAAAGAAATGGATGGATATTTAAAGGCATGGGAACCACCAAAACTAAATCAAGAAGAGATTAATAGCTTAAACAGACCCATAACACAAAAAGAAATAGGAACAGTAATACGAAATCTCCAGATTAAAAAAAAACCAGGACCAGATGGATTTACAGCAGAATTCTATCAGACATTTAAAGAAGATCTACATCCAATACTACTTAATTTATTCAAAAAGATAGAAATGGAAGGAGAACTTCCAAATTCCCTCTATGAAGTCTACATCACTCTAATACCAAAGCCAGGTAAAGACACAACCAAAAAAGAAAACTATACACCCTATCCTTAATGAACATAGATGCAAAAATTCTCAACAAGATATTTGCAAACCGCATACAGACACACATCAAAAAGATCATCCACCATGATCAAGTCAGCTTTATCCCAGAGATGTAGGGATGGTTCAAAATACTTGTCAATAAACATCATAAATCATATAAATGGGCTCAAAGACAAGAACAACATGGTCATCTCAATAGATGCGGAGAAGGCCTTTGACTAAATTCAACATGCATTTATGTTCAAAGTCCTAGAGAGAATTGGACTGGAGGAAACATGCCTCAACATAATTAAAGCCATTTTTAACAAACCTAAAACCAATATCATTCTAAATGGAGAAAAACTGGAAGCATTCCCATTGAAATCAGGAACCAGACAAAGCTGTCCACTATCTCCAATTCTCTTTAACATAATGCTTGAAACTCTTACAAGAGCAATAAGATGAGCAGGAAATTAAAGGAGTAATAATTGGAAAAGAAGAGATCAAATTATCACTTTTTGCAGGTAATATGATATTTTATCTAAGAGATGCCAAAAATTCCACAAAAAATGCCTAGAAATTATTAACAACTTCAGTAAAGTGGCAGGTAACAAAACTGACCTACAAAAGTCTATAGCCTTTCTATATACCAATAACAAGCAATCAGAGAAAGAGCACATGGAAACACTCCCTTTCACAATAGCCAGAAAAAAATAAAATAAAATATCTCGGAATAAATCTGACGAAAGACATTAAAGAGCTCTACAATGAAAATTTTAAATCTTTAAAGAAAGAGATTGAGGAAGACATCAGAAGATGGAAGGACCTCCCATGTTCATGGACTAGTATTGTGATAATGACCATCCCACCAAATTAATTTATAGATTCAATGCAATGCCAATCAAAATCCTCATGACATTTTTCACAGAATTGAAAAAACCTTCCTAAGATTCATATGGAAGCACAAAAGACCTTGGATAGCCAAAACAACAATGAGCACAAAGACTAACGCTGGGGGGGGGGTGGATTACTATACCAGATTTTAAGCTGTATTACAGAGCTATGGTCATAAACACATGTTACTGGCACAATAATAGACCAATAGATCAATGGAACAAAGTTGAATACCCAAATATGAGTAAATATGATTTCAGGCACCCGATATTTGATGAACAGACCAAGAATGGAGGAAAGAAAGCATGTTCAACAAATACTGCTGGGAAAACTGGATCTCCACCTGTAGAAGAATGAAACTAAACCCCTATCATTCACCCTGCACAAAGTCAATTCCAAATGGATCAAAGACCTCAAGGTAAAGCCTGAGACTCTGAAACTGTTAGAAGAAAACATTGGGAAAAACCTACAAGATATAGGTGTAGGAAAGGATTTTCTAAACTGGACATCAATTGCTCAGGAAATAAGGGCAAGAATTAACAAATGGGACCTCATTGAACTTTTAAAAAGCTTCTGTACATCAAAGGAGGAAACCAGGGAAGCGATCAGAAAACCCACAGAATGGGAGAAAATCTTTACCAGTGACACATCCAACAGGGATTTAATGTCCAGAATATATAACAAACTCAAGAAACAGAGAATCAAGACAAGAAGCAAGCCAATTAAAAGATGTGCTAAGGAGTTGAACAGAGCATTCTCAAAAGAAGTAAAGACAGCTATGAAACATCTTAAAAGATGTTCAACATCACTAATAATTAGGGAAATGCAAA
>NW_008360330.1:1030645-1032554 GCF_000622305.1 Nannospalax galili | reverse complement strand
ACACACACACACACACACACACACACACACACACACACAGTCAACTAACGATACATATGAAAACTTGGACAAGTCTTCTGAGAATTATGCTGAGTCAAAAAATCCAATTCCTGCTAGGCACACACACACACCTTTAATCCCAGCACTCGGGAGGCAGAGGCAGGGAGATTTCTGTGAGTTCAAGGTTAGTCTGATCTACATAGTGAGTGGTACATTTACCCAATGGAGTTGTATTCAGCAGTAAACAAAGATGAAATAATGGCATTTTCAGGTAAATGGATGGAACTAGAAACTGTTATACTAAGTTAAGTAACACAGACTCAAAAAAAAATCGACCCTAGAACAAAACCCTGATAAATGAGTATGTATCCAGACATAACTACAGGAACCAGGATAATGGAAAGGAAGCAGGGATGTAAAGGAAAAGAAAGAAGCTGAAAGAGAAGAACAGGAGGAAATAGACCTTAATAAGGGAGATATCAATAAAAATTGGGTTAGTGTAAGGGAGGGGGGAGGGAAGGGTATACAAGGAACCTAGGGGATAAGGGGAAAGAAGGAGCTCAAGAGAGGTAGGATTGTAGGAGAAGGGTATTATTAAGGGAGAAAGGGTGGAAATGGGGACATCTTAAGTGGGAAAACTATGGTGGAGGGGAAAGACAATGTGAGAGATAAATAACGCCTAGGTAGTTTTGAAAATCAGAAGGAACCATATAACTCCTAAAACCTACTGACAAATTATACAAAGCAGATCAAGAAAAATATGTCTAGGTAAGGTTTATCTGAGAACAATTGGTCTTTGCCCAAGATTTATCTACATGACACACAGTAATTAAAAGTACCAGACTGGTGGAACTAACCTTCTTGGATGTTTAACAGACATACTTTCAGGCCTATACTAATTTGGTCAGAGGGACAAAAGGGACAGTTTGTGCTCCTAGTCCTCCTAGGTCGACTAGTTCCAGGGAACTATGAGCATCTCTCAAAATGTCCTGTAATTATTGTGAGTCACGTGTCCTCTTGATTAAGGAGGCCGAGGAGACCCCAACAGATGGACTTGAACCAGTGTCCAGTCTACAAAGAAGAGGGTCAACATAGAGGAATCACTTTCTCCATGCTTCTAAGTGAAGCCAACCATGGTTGAGTAGGACCTTTGACTTATTGTCACAAAGGTGGAACTGGTAAAAGAAAGGAGCCAGGGTCTCCTTCCAAGCCCATATGACCCCTGAAGAACAGATCCTCAAACGACCTTAAGAGTAAAAATAAATTGGTTTTTCTGGGCCAACTGTATGGCCTTAAACATCCAAAAGGAAAGTATAACCAAAGATTAAAGGGGTCAATATAATTTCTTAAGAGTCCATATGCATAGCTAAAGGCTACATAACAAGCAATGATGCCAGATAAGAGATACCTTCTTTTGAGTTGTTGGCCAGGGTCAACAAAGGGACTCCCAAATAGTAACCCAGCATAGAACTGGGAAAATGAACAGCAGACCCTAATCCTATCTAAAGGAGTATTGACAACTGATTGCTGCTAGAAGAGGAATACCTAACCTTCCTAAAACAAAGACCTCTAGATAGGCTGACGAGATTCATCAGATGGACAAGTAGTTGGGAATGGCTGGGGTGCTGACAACACAGCGGACAATAGCATGGATAACAGAGTATAAGGGCTCTAGTGGGCAGAGGGAGGCTATGGAGGGTGCCATCTGGGAAGTGGGTGTATAGTTGAATAAGATGGTTTGAGATGTTCTGTGTGATACACCCACACACACAAAATCAACAAACTAAAAAAATGTATTATATTTGAGGAAGAAGCATAATAATTAAATCATGTTAATTAGTAGAGATGATAAACATTACCATTGAAATCTACCCAATGACTTTATAGACATACTCAGGCACCAAGGTTC
>NW_008360330.1:1027100-1030253 GCF_000622305.1 Nannospalax galili | reverse complement strand
TCACTAGTAATAATCAGAGATATAGAGATTAGAAACGCATGTGCAAACATCTTAATGTCAATTGCATTGAAAATGAATTTTTCTTTATGAAACTTTATTTTAATAATGAAATGGATATCTTTTTTAAAGGTTAAAATGTCATTTAATTTTATGTCTTATAGGGTTTATACTGAGTACAATATTTTATAACTGTAATAATTCAACTGTAAACCTAAAATTTTACAGCCAAAAAATAATAATTCTTCAAAGCATAAAAAATTGCTTCTTAATAATTAGTAGATGTGAAAAATATTACCACTGAAACCTACCTGCTGACTTTATATCCATGCTCAGATGCCAAGGAGCTCAGAAAGTAACCAACAGTGACTAGTAATAATCAGATATATAGAAATTGAAGCACATGTGTAAACATCTTAGCGTTAATTGCACTGAAAATGAAATTTTCCGTATGAAACTGTGTTTTAATAATGAAATGAAGATCTTTTTTAAAGGTTAAAACCTCATTTAATTACATGTCTCAGGGTTTATACTGAGTGCAATATTATATAACTATAGTAATTCAAGTGTAAACCTAAAAATTTACAGCCAGTTTTGAAAGAGATGCATCTTAGCTCTGGAAATTGTTATTGAATATGTCAATGCTGTTGTAATGAAATGCTTCTTCTAAGTATGTGGTTATTAAATAAATAATTTTTAAAAATCCAGAACCACCAAAACTAAACCAAGAAGGGATTCTCAGCTTAAACAGACCCATAACACATAAGGAAATTTAAACAGTAATACAAAACATCCCATCTAAAAAAAGCTCAGGACCAGATGGATTTAGAACAGAATTCTACCAGACATTTAAAGAAGGTCTACATCCAATACTACTTAATTAATTTGAAAAGACAGAAATGGAGTGAGAACTTCCAAATTCCTTCTATGAAGCCAGCATCACTTTAATATCAAAGCCAGAAAAAAATACAACCAAAAAAGAAAACTATAGACCCATATCCTTAATGAACATAGATGTAAAAATTCTCAACAAAATACTTCTAAACCACATACAGACACACATCAAAAAGATCATCCAACATGATGGAGTTGGCTTTATTCCAGAAATGCAGGGATAGTGCAATACACGTAAGTTAATAAACGTTATAAATCATAAAAATAGGCTCAAAGACAAGAACCACATTGTCATCTCAATAGATGCAGAGAAGGCCTTTAACTAAATTCAACATGCACTTATGTTCAAAGTCCTAGAGGGAATTGACTGTAGGGAAAATACCTCAACATAATTACAGCCATATAAAACAAACCCTCAGCCAACATCATTCTAAATGGAGAAAAACTGAAAGCATTCCCACTGAAATCAGGAATCAGACAAGGCTGTCCACCATCTCCACTCCTCTTTAACACAGTACCTGAAACTCTTCCAAGAGCAATAAGAGAAGAGAAGGAAATTAAAGGAGTAATAATTGGAAAAGAAGAGATCAAATTATCCAGACATAACTACAGAAACCAGGATAATGAAAAAGTACCAGGGAGGAAAAGAAAGAATCTCAAAGAGAAGAACAGTAGGAAACATGCATACATAAGGGAGCTATAGATAAAAATGGTTTTTTTACAGGGGAGGGGGGAGGGAGGGATATACAAGGAACCTTGAGGATAAAGGGAAAGGAGTTCAAGGAAGGTAAGACCATAGGAGAAGTGTATTATTAAGGAAGAAATGGAAAAAATGGGGACACCTTAAATGGGGAAACCATGGTGGAAGGGTTAGGCAATGCGAGAGATAAATAATACCTAGCTAGTTTTAAAAAACCAGAGGCAACCATATTAGTCCAACAACCTACTGACAAATTATACATACAACTAGATCAACGAATATAATATATGTCTACGCAAGGTTATCTGAGAACGTTTGGTCTTTGCCCAAGTTCTATCTACATGGCACATGGTAATTAAAAGTACCAGACCGGTGGAACTAACCTTCTTGGATGTTTAACAGTCATACTATGAGGCTTATACTAATTTGGACAGAGGGACAAAAAGGACAGCTTTTGCTCCTGTCCCTCCTAGGTCGACTAACTTCCAAGGGAGTATCAGCATCTCTCAAAATGTCCCATAACTGTGGTGAGTCACCTGTCCTCTTGATAAAGGAGGCTATGGAGACCCCACCAGATGGACCTGAACCAGTGTCCAGACTACAAAGAGGAGGGTCAACACAGGGGAAACATTTGTTCCATGCTTCCAAGAGAAGCCAGCCATGATTGATCAGGACTTTTGACTTATCTTCACATAGAAGGAACTGGTAAAAGAAAGGGGCCAGGGACTCCCCCCAAGCCCATGTAACCCCCCTGAGGAACAGGTCCTCAAACAACCTTAAGAGTAAAAATAAATTGGTTTATCTGGGCCAATAGTAGGGTCTTAACCACGCAAAAGGAAAGTGTAACCAACGATTAATGGGATCAATACAATTTTTAAAGAGTCCATATGTAAAGCTAAAGGCTATATAACAAGAAACAATGCCAGACAGGAGATACCTTCCTTTGTGTTATTGGCCAGGGTGGTGCAAGAGACTCCCAGAGAGTCACCCAGCATAGAAATGGGAAAATGAACAGCAGACTCTAATCTTATCTAAAGGAATATTGACAGCTGATTGCTGCTAGATGAGGAACAGCTGATCTTCCTAAAACAAGGCTATGACATCCTCGCCAGCATTTGGTATCATTTGTTCTCTTGATCCTAGCCACTCTGATTGGGGTAAGGTGACACTTTAGGGTGGTTTTAATCTGAGTGCTGGTATTAAAAGCGTGCACCATCACGCACAGCTGAGATGTGTTACTATTCTTAAATATGACACTTGTGGGATGTTCTGTATGATATACACAGAAAAAAAAATCAAAAATTTTTTAAATGAGTTATATTTGAGGAAGCATAAAAATTTGCTTCATGTTAATTAGTAGAGGTGAGAAACATTACCATTGAAATCTACTCGATGACTTTATATACATATTCAGGTGCCAAGGATCTGAGTGTAACTGACTGTGACTAGTAATAATCAGATACATAGAGATCAAAGACACATATGCAAACATCTAAGTGTCGACAGCATTAAAAATGTAGGAAACAGCATATTTTAAAATGAAATGGAGATCAAGGGTAAAA
>NW_008360330.1:1017268-1027065 GCF_000622305.1 Nannospalax galili | reverse complement strand
TTATACTGAGTTCAATATTGTATAACTGTATTAATTCAACTGTGAGCCTAAAAATTACAGCCACTTTTGAAAGAGGTGTATCCTTGCTCTGGAGTGTGTTACTGAATATGTTAGAGATGTAATGAAATGCTTCTTCTAATCATGTGGTTATTAAATTTAAAAAATTATTAAAAAAACAAAATGTATAATAAAGTATACCTGTAGAAATTATAGCATATTTCATTTTAGTCATAATCAGTGAAAGTTTTAATCAAAATAGAATAAGGGAAAGTTAATAAGTGATTATTTAGATTTGTCAACATAAACGTAAGTGGAACATTAATTCTCATCATTTTCCCCTTCAATTTTATTTCAACATGGACAATAATTTACCATTTCATTTCCTTTAATTTTACTTAAATCTTTAAATTTATTTAATTGGTCCCTAGAACTTTCAACACATGGCAATTTTAAATTCATCTTACAACCTAAAATTCCTCTTCTAGAAACCATCATATTAAAACATACAAATCCAACTTAGTATTGTGTATCACAAAATAAGCAAAAAAGGACTGAATGTTTAGCCGTGTAGTGAATCTAATAGTAACTTAAATTGTAAGATATCCTCACTAGCAACTTCAAAAGTAATAATAACAATAAAAAATAGAAGCTTAGATATTATTTTGTCAAAATGTAATGAGAACATTGATTATGAACCTTTCAGTTAAAAAAAATCAAAATAATTTTTCAAGCCAGAATATAAAATGGAGAATCCAAAAATAAAATAGAAACAAACTCTTCAAGGATGTCAAATCCATTTCAAATTAGTTTTTAGAATAAGGTACATATAAGTAAACAAACAAAATACCACATTTGTAGGATGCTTTAATGATTTTTTTTTTTAGGATATAAATTCCAGGAAAGTAGAAACTATTTCCTACCATATGTTCCAAGTGATATCTACAAATGCTCAATAAATATCCCTTCAACATACCAGCCCAAGTACCAAATGTTAAAACTAAGATGAGAGCCGAGCATGGTGCCACACGCCTTTAATCACAGCACTCAGGAGGCAAAGGCAGGCAGATCTTTCTGAGTTCAATGTCTGCCTGGTCTACATAGCAAGTTGCAGGTCAGCTAGGGCTACAGGGAGACCATATCTCAAAAAAGACAACAACAATAATAATAATGAATAAAAATAAGATGAGAAAAAGCATTTCAATAAATCATCTTGAAATAAAAAAAACAAAGAGTTCAGTGGATTACACTTCCCAGACATTAGGCTTAAGTCCATATAAAAAGTTACTTAGACAATTATTTCTCATTGATGATTTTGTTCCTAATCAGAAAGTGCTGCTCAGATGTAAGACTTCAAATTTTGGTTTGCAATACTGTAGTGCCCATGTGTAGCTAAGGGAGACAACCGCTATTGTTCTAAAATGATGGATAAATTTGTTTTCTCCCTCTATCTAGAAGCCTTTGAGAGGGAACTGACACTGATTCTAGCCATCAAAGTGCCTGAAAACAAATCCTGAATCCAAAAATCTCAAGTTCAGCCTTGGCAGACAAAAGAAAAATGAGGAGGAACCCAATGGAGGGATGCTTTTGGAAGCTCTCATCAAGAAATTTCAATGGACTCTGATATGAATATCTGAAATTTGCCCTGTTCTTACGTTTTTCTTGTTCCCTGTCTAGAACTTCTAATGCTCACTACTGTTGCCTCTCTTTCTCCTTCACATCTCCTAGGCACCAGTCAAAGAATTTCTTTTCTCCCTACAGATAAAAGTTATGCAATTTGGAAGTCTTTTAGATAGACCCACTGAATGGGTCCAATTGCTTCATCCTGTGTCCCCGTTCAGCATGGAAGATGCTAGAGCAGTCTGCGTCCTGATTCCCTATTGGCAATTTGGGTAAACTCTTCAGGGGATGGTGTGTTAAGAATAGGAGGTAGGAATTGGTTAGGCAGTTAGGGTAACAAAACCCCAAAGAAAAGTAGCCAGCTTCTTGGCTATAATTCAAAATGTCCTTGGGCCCTTTAGCAACATGCTGTGTTCCAAAGGCCAAAAATGTCAGAGGTATTTGGGAGCTTTTTATCTAATCCCTAAAGGATTTTAGGGTTACCTCTTCAGAGGAGGGATATTAGAGTAGCAAAAAGGCCCATGAAAGAAAGAGAGCGAGAGAGCGAGGGAGTGAGTGAGAGAGAGAGAGAGAAAACATGAAGTTGTCAGAAAAAAGTGATGGGGATATATGGGAGGAGTTGGAGGGGAGGGAGTGGGCATGGATTTAATCAAAACACCTTCTATGCATGTATGAAATTCTCAATAAATTTTTTAAAAATTAAAATTTTTTTTTCAGATTCACAGATATGAAATAAGATACTGGCATCAGAGAATGGTAAACACTGATTTTGAATAATGGCTCTTCTGTGGAAGGTCTGGGTGTAATCAGAATGAGGCATCTATAAAGCTTCTAACCTTGGGTTAGAGAGATAGCTCAGCAGTTTAGAGAACACTTGCTGCTCTTGCAGTAGACCTGGATTCTATTCCCAGCACCCACATAGCGTCTAACAACCATATGTAACTCCAGTTTCATGGGATCTGATGCCCTCTTCTGACCTCCACAGGTACTGCACCACATGGGTACACCTACCTACATTCAGGCAATATACCAATACACATAAAATAAAAATAAATAAAATATTTTTGGGGGGCTGGAGAGATGGTTCAGCAGTTAAGAACACTGTTCTTGCAAAAGACCCTAGTTCAAATCCCAGCACCCACATGGTAGCTAACAACTGTTCATAACTCCAGTTCCAGGGGATCCAACAGCCTCTTTTGTCCTCCACCAGCACTGCATGACATGGGTGAACTTATCTATATGCAGGCAATACACGCATACACATATAATAAAAATAATAAATAAAATTTAAAAAAATAAAATTTTTTTTAAAAGCCTCTAACTTTGATGATGTTTTATTTCTTACCTAGAAAGATAGCTACACAGGGGTTCAATGTCCATTTAAAAGCTTTTTTTGTATGTTTCAAGTATTTAAACAAAAATTTAAAGGAATACATTTAGTGTATTCAATCCATGTGTACAATACTTTAATTACTATGACATTTTGTTCAACAAAAAATACTAAAAAGCAATTATAGTTACTCTAATTAGGAACTGAAAGATTTTTGTTATAATAATAACATCTATCACCTTATAACTTCAGTAAGTGATACTTATTCTGAACCTGAGGACTGCATACAAATAAATACTGTGAATTCCTGAACAGGTCCACAGTATATAAAGTCTTGGTGAGTCTTCAAAATAAAATGATTTTAATTTTACTGATGCAAAATAGCAGTCCTATCTTTAGGAATAAACATGCAATTTATTTCAATGTCCTAAGTGCTTACTGTCCTGTTGCTCATCATAATTGTTTTACTTCACATTTTAATTTAACAATATCAATATTGATCTTAAATGTTCTCAAGAGTATCAACACCTGCTTCTACAATAAACATCACAGAGATGTTGCAATCTGAACTCTGTCATAATAGAACATGGAACAATAACATTCCCTAGTCACTCCACACAATACCAGCTGTTTTTAAGATATATCTGGAAGAACAGAAATAAAAAACCAGCCACTCTTCTCATTCACCATATTAAAGAGAAAAAGTAACTTACCATGGGTGATCTACCAGCACATCCTATCGTGTCTACCTCTGAATGTGTCTGGTATGGTATAACTTTCTCATCACCTCCTCTATCACTACCTTGCCACAAGCAACTATCTATCATCTCCAAAGCTGGGTGACACTGCCTCCTAACTGGTGTCTCATGCCACCCCCACTCCCAACCCTCCACAGTATTTTTTTTTTCAATACTGTAACTTTAGTGATCAAGATAGAATGTATGCATGTCACTCCTATATGTAAAACCCTGCAGTCATTTCTCATACCAGTCTCATAAAACTGAAAGCCTTATCAAAGGGAAGAGAGTGTGTTAAGATTTGCTTTCATTTTTTTTTGGTTTTGTTTTATCTCGTTTTAAGTTAGAAACTTGTTTTGAATTACAAAGTGCTAAAAATTTTCTATATACTCCAGGCTGACCTCAAATATCCTGTTTAGGTCAGGCATGGTGGCACATGCCTTTAATCCCAGCACTTGAGAGGCGGAGCTCTGTGAGTTCAAGACCAGCATAGTCTACATAGTGAGATCCTGACTCCAAAAAAAAAAAAAAAAAAAAAAAAAAAAAGCCCGTTTAGGCTTCTGAGTATGGCCTTTACCGGTGCGCACACTCAGTGTTGCTGTACTTCTTTTCCTTCCTCTATTTTTCTTCACTATACTTTAGCACTACATGGTCTACTTTGTTATTTGTTTATTGCCTGTTTCTTCTATAAGGACAAAATCTTTACGACTGCAATCGTTTTTTATGCCTTTTCTTTACTGTTATATACTTAAATGGAACAGTGTCAGGCATTTGGATTTAAATTTATTTATACTGAATTTATTTAGTTAAATGTTTAAACATACATATTGATTCTTTCATTTAAAAATCAAGATTTCTGCGTCCCTCTATGATGACAGAATTAATAAAAGCATAAGAAAGATTTTTGTCACCTGATGTGAGACCCATATAGATCCTTGTATATAGGAAAGGGTTGGGGTCCAGGAATAAGATTATTTTTATTTTAGTAAGACCATTAATTATACTTTTTAACAGGATTCAGTGTGGTATTTCCATATATACATACATATATCATATATAAATACCCTTCTTTAACTCTTGTCCCCCACATCCTCTGCTACCTTTCCAAGTCAGTAGTAATAACTATCCTACGTTTAGGTCATTTAAAAAAAATTCTATTTGAGAGAGAACATACAGTACTTCTCTTTCGGTGTCTGACTTATTTAGTTTATCATGATGATCTCCAGCTCCATGCATGTTGCTGCAGATCACAGGATTTCTTTATTCTTTATGGCTGAAAAATATTACCTCATTATGTTTACACACTGCATTTCCTTTACCCATTCATTTAATGGACATGTAGGCTGATTTCATATCTTAGCTATTAAAAATAGTTCTGCAAGGGCTGGACAGATGACATGTGCAGATGTGCTCATACTCAGAGCCCTTGTGTTAAAAAGGCTGCTTTCTATACCACGACCACTACCCAGCAGAGCTCCCTGGCCTGTTCTTTAACCTTTTTCACTCTTTGCTCAAGGCTTTCTCTCTTATGGACAGTATGGCTTGCCTTAGATACTCTTTAAAATTAGTGTCTTTTTAGTCCCTTTCTCCATTTTCTTTTTGACAATTGCATTTACCGCTTTCAAACATAGTCCATAAATTATGTAGTATGGCTTACTGTGTTAGAATAAGCTTCATAAGAGCAGTTCTTTTGTCCGTTTTGTTCACTGCTTCCCAGTTGTCCACATTTTGCCTCAATGAAAGAAGTTACCTTAGGGAAGTTAAGTAATTCCAAGTGGCAGAGCTGGAATTTGAGATGTTTAACATTCACAGCCACTAATAAAAAAAATTCTAAGAAAATTTTGAGCTAGAGTTTTAGAGTACTTTATTAGCAAATCTTGTTCTAGGCACTGGACTGATGAAGGCTAGCTTGAGATCATAACGTCATACTTTTATGAGAAAACACATAGTGAGTCTTAAAGAAAATAGCTCGTAGAAGCCAGGCTTGGTGGCGCACGCCTGTAGTCCGGGCACTTGGGAGGCAGAGGCAGGTGGATCTCTGAGTACAAGGCCAGCCTGGTCTGCATAGTGAGGGCCAGAGATGGGGCTGGAGAGATGGCTCATTGGCTAAAATCACTGGCTGCTCTTGAAGAGGATCTGGGTTTGGTTCCCCAGCACCCACATGGTGACTAACAACTGTCCATAACTCCAGTTTCGGGGATCCAACACCCTCTTCGGACCACGGGGATTATATGACACAGGTACACTTATATACATGCATATATGCATACACATAAAATAAAAATAATAAATAAAATATTAAAAAAAATAGTTCTGCAATCAACATGGGAAAGTAGGCAGATCTTTGGTATGTGGATTTCAACTCCTCTGAATATATATCAAGGAGTAGGATACCTAAATCACGGGAAAGCTCTGTACTATTCTTCATAGTGGCTATATTGTTGTACATTCTGACCAATAATGTATACAAGTTCTTTCTTCTCCATATCTTGGACAACATTTTTTATAATAGTCTTTCTAACTTGGATGAGATAGTAGTCATTATAGTTTTTATGTTCATTACTCTAATGGTTAAAGATACAGAACATTTTTCCATATATTTATTTGCCATTGTATTTCTTATTTTGAGAAAAATTCAATTATTTTTTCTCTTTTAACTGAATAACTTTTTAAAATAATTGTTAGTTTTTGAATTCTTTACAGTTCTAGGATATTAATCCACCTTCACATGAATAGCTAATGTATTCAATTCTATTCTGTAGGAGGTCTCTACCCCAATGATGGTTTGTTATTTACTGTGCAATAGTTTTGTAGTTTGAAATACCATATATAAATTTTTGCTTTTGCCTCTTCAATTTGGGGGGCTTGTATCCAAAAAATTATTGCTTGTACCAATATTTCAAAGTGTTTCACCTAGGTTTTCTTCTTATACTTTCTCGACTTATAAGGTCTTTGACCAATTTTAGTTAGTTTTTGAACAGGGTAAAGTTTCAATCTGGATCATGTCAATCTTCTACTTGTGGATAAGCACTGGTTATAGCACTGCTTTTTGAAAAAGAATTTGTCATTTCTTGTATGTATGTTTGTGGCTCCTTTGTTATGATTTGTGTCAATTTATTAGGTTCTGAGTTTTCTATTTGATTCTACTGGTTTATGTGTCTGTTTTACTATGTTTTAAAATATTTTATTCATTATTACTTTTATGTGATGTGTATATTACCTCTGTGTGTGTGTGTGTGTGTGTGTGTGTGTGTGTGTGTGTGTACCCATATTGTGCAATGTCTGCAGGTCAGAAGATGGCATCAGATTCCCCTGGAACTGGAGATAAAATAGTAGTTAAAGCACCATGTGGGTGCTGGAAATCAAACCTGGGTCCTCTGCAAGAGCAGCCAGTGCTCTTAGCTACTAAGCCATCTCTGTAGCCTCTTATTATGGTTTTGTAGTATGTCTTGAAATCAGGTATTTTGACACTTCTAGCTTTGTTGTTTTTGTCAAATGTTTTTCAGCTTTTGAGATTGTTTTTCTAATTTTGTGATGAAAGTCACTGGTACTTTAATGAGGACTGAATTTAACCTGTAAATTTAAAATACTAAATTTTCTAATGTTTGAATATGGAAGGTCTTTGAATTTTTTTGTTTTGTAATTTTTATTGTATACATCTTTCACTTCCTTAGTTAAATTTATTACTAGAGTTTTGTGTGTGTGTGTGTGTGTGTGTGTGTGTGTGTGTGTATTGGGGGTGTATTATAAAGGTAAGGGTATCATGATTCAGTAATGAGATTTTAGAGAGATAGCTTTTTCTGATCCTGAAATGTCTATTATTAAGTAAGGCTTAAAGTACAGTTTTTTTTGTTGGTTAGATGAAAGTTTTTCGGTATTCTTGTGGATATATATGACTCTTAGTGCTTTCAAAAACAGTTTGCTAGAGGTCTTAATTGTTCTCATAATGTCTCATTCTGATGAGGGTTTTTTGGGGTGGGAGGTGTTAGGGCTAAAAAGTGAGACTATTATATAATGAATCTCTTCAGCTAACTTCAGAAAATTTCCTTGAAAGAGGAATTATATCTGGTGGTATAATCAGATAATACAGAGCTGTCAATTTTCATCATTCTAAGAAGAAAGGAGGCACTGGAGACATACTCTAATTTGAAGGGTCAATGATCTTAAATTTCATGAAATACCAAGTTACTATTTAAAGCTGAATGTATTTTGTACTCTAAAAATTGAACTACCTGGGAAGAGTCAACTTCAAACAGTACCTGACAGTTACCTTGTAAAAGACTAAGAGAAATAAAGCAGTTTTCCTTAGTTCTTTTTTAAGAAAGTGAAGGGAAAGGGGGGAGGAACATTTTGGGGGACCTACTTGAATCATTACTGAGAAAAATAAAATGAAACTTCCATTAAGGTCACTGGCTAAAGTTTTGCTTTTCTCAAATAAGTACCTCAACTGGGTGTACATGTGTGGGGGAAGGCTAAGAAGATTGGTAAAATAAAGAAACTGAGAAGTAACTAAAAGAGCTATACAGCTGGAGCGAACACAGTACAAGGAAATATTATTATTAATAGTATATTTAGGCACAATAATCCACCGATGAAGCAAGAATTTACTAGCACAACCAAACATTTTAAAGAGAATAATGAAAAAAAATGAAGCATACTAAAATGGAGACAAAACAGCAAAAACACCACACGGCAGAAAACCAGCAACTCTGAAACACGCTTGCGTGATGCAAAGTTTTAAGGAACTAGCCTTCTGCCTTAACTTTTTGGTTATATTTGGTCTTTTTGAAGCAGGGTCTCCTTACAGCCCCAGCTGTCCTGGAACTCACTATGTAGACCAGGCTGGCCTTGAACTCACAGAGATCTGCTTGCTTCTGCCTCCCAAGTGCTGGGACTACAGGCATGCGCCGCCACGCCCAGCTAAAAGGTTCAATATTTTAACTCCAATGTTAGACTGTCTCTGTGGTTCTTCTAAATAATGAATCCTTTGCAGGGCTTTCCCCATCAGGATGTCCTCTGTCATATAAGGACAAAAGTGATTCAGCTTACAGATCTAGTTCTTGGTCTCCATATTATGCAGCAGCTTCAGAAATCAAAGCAATTACTTCAATCACTAATCATTTTGCTTCATTTTGCTTCATTTTCTTGAATTATAATCTGACCTAGGACTGTCTATCTAAAAACATAATAAGTACCTGCCCTTGATCACAAGGAATACCTATGCTGAATAAAAACAACTCCAAAGGTAATGCTTATACTGCTTTGGAATATTGTTTGATACTCTACTCAAGCTGAACATATGTACGTTCTACCCTGGCATATTCATTTCTAGGTGTATATCCACAGAATCCCATACCTATTAACCAGAAAACAAGTCAGGATCATTCATAACAATACTTAGCCACCTTAAACTGGAAACAATTCAAATGACTATCAAGAACAGACTGAAAAAATGGATAAGCTGGAGTATAGTCACAACAGAGAAAATACACTGTGCCCAGATGCAACAATACAGGTGATCTTACAAACATAGTGAAGAATAAAAGCAGTCAGACAGGATGGTGCCACTGTATGATTACCCTTGCAAAAAGTTAAAAGGCAAGAAGAAAACTCCATGGTATTGAACATCAGGATAGTGGTCTCTCTTCAGAGGGGTATTAAGCTAAAAGGGACATGGAGTGGGTCTGAAATGCAGGCAATGCTCTGTTTATTATGATCTGGCTGCTGACGACCTTAGGTGTATTCCTTCTGTGAACAAACATCAAGTTTCATACTAATTTTTGAATATTTTCATTTATTCTATTATGCTCAATAAAAAGTTATTTTTAAAAGTGTAACATTTTATTCTTGGTGAGTTAACAGCACAATATTTGCACTACAAATCATAGTATGTTTAGGCTTTTCCTTGTCTCTGCTATACAGGTACATATTAAAATAGTTTTAAAATGATTTTGCTTTCAGTTATTGACTAAAAGTCTACAGATAGAACATTCATCCTAATGTAGAAAAATGTATTTCACAGCTCTAAATTTAAGTCCTGTTGCCACATATCTTCAATTAAATAAGTGAATTAACTAGGCTACCACACATACAGCCAGGTGTAAGTAAATATT
>NW_008360330.1:1010172-1016982 GCF_000622305.1 Nannospalax galili | reverse complement strand
GAGACAATATGACAAAAACAAACCACCAATATATCCATCTATTTTAGACCATTTCTTCCATTAGAATTTTTTAAAAATAGATTTTGATATAAATATTTTATTAACTAGAAGATGGAAAGGCACAAAGAGAAAAAACAGACAGGCAGGAAGTCAAAGTTTATTCAAAATTTCTTTTGCAAAATTATCCTTGAAAAAGATGACAAAAGCAAGTTAGTGGAAAGAATGAACATCCTGAGGCATACCATAATTCTACAATTCTGTTCTTTACAAAGTTTATCTTGTAAAGCTACTTTACTCTGTGACTTCCTTGGAATTCATGATGTTGTAACTACAAACTACCCCATGTTTTAGAAAGCTATGGAACTTTCCTAAACAGCTACAGAAATAAATCAACCAACTAGGTAAAGTATCTCTACTGTGAAAACTTTAAGACACTGCTCCCAAGTGAGCAATCCTAAACACAGATATACACAAGCAACACTAAACAAACTCAGTACATGTTATATGTGTGTGTATACGTAGATATGTATATTTACAAATGTATGTATATGAAACAATAATAATCAAATAAAATGACAAGAAGTTTAGAGGAAGTTGGAGGAGACATGGGGGAAGTTGGAGGGGAACTGGAAGGAGTGAAAATAATGCAAATACAATATTCGAGTAAGAAATTCTCAAAAAAAAAAAAAAGACTTTGAGGCACTGAAAAAGCAAGTGAAAAAGACAGTAGACCATGGAAAGACCATCTATGCTCCTAGACCAGCAGAATCAATAGCATAAAAAGGGCTACATCACCAAAAACAACCTACAAATTCAATGTTATCCCCAACAAAATTCCAAGATACTGTTCACCACAGAAAATTCTAAAATTTGTATGCAAACACAAAAGACATAGATAATCGATGCAATCCTAGGCAGAAAGAACACCGATGGAGGTATCACAATACATGACCTCAAGATATAGAGAGCTACTATGACAAAGAGTGTGGTACTGGCACACAAAAACAGACATGTAAGGCATGTAGGCCAATGCAATAGGATAGAAAACCCAGAAATTAACTTATAAATTTATTATTTATTGTCACCTAAGTTTTGAAAAAGATGTTAAAAAATATACTGGAGAAAAGACAACCTATTCAAGCAAATAGTGCTGGCAAAACTAGATATACACATGCAGAAGAATAAAATTATATCCATACTCACACATTGTGTGCTTGTGTATACAAACACACACACACTATCAAGATGGATCAAAGACCTTCATTTAAAAGCTCAAAATGCTAGAGGAAAACACGTCAGGATAAAAGTATAAGCAAGATCTTCCTGAAAAGGACTCCAATAGTGTAAAAGCATATTAATAAATGGATTTATATGATATTAAAAAGCTTCTGCACAACAAAGGGAAGTATCAACAGAGTGAAAAGTCATCCAATAAACTGGGAGAAAAAAACTTTGGCAAGTATAGTTTGAATATGATAATAAAATCTAGGATATATAAAGAATGGCAAAAACTTAACACACACAAAAAAAATGCCAATCGATAGATGGGCTTAAAAAACTGAACAACCTGTTCATCAAAGAAGAAACACAAATGCCAATAAATTTGAGAAAGTATTCAACATCCTTAGCTATTAAGGTAATGTAAATTAAAATTACTTTATGATTCTACCTCACCCCAGTCAGAATGGTCATCAGCAAAAAAACAAATGACAACAAATGCTACTGAGGATGTGGGGAAAAAGGAACCCTTACTTATACTGGTGGTGAGTAAACTAGTGCAACCAGTATGGAAACAAGTATGAAGGCTTCCCAAAAAAGATAAAAATAAAACTTCCACATGACCTGGCTATACAACTCCTGGGCTTGGGGGCTGGAGAGATGGTCAGCAGTTAAGAACACTGGTTGTTCTTGCAGAAGGCCCAGATTCAAATCCAAGCACCCATATGGCAGCTAATAACTTTCCATAACTCCAGTCCCAGGGGATCTGACGGCCTCTTCTGACCTCCACAGGCAATGCACAACACAGGTGTACTTACCTACATGCAGGCAATACATGCATACAAATAAAATTAAAAATAAATTTTTCAAAATTAAAAAGGTTGGGGCTGGAGAGATGGCTCAGCAGTTAACAGCACTGACAGCTCTTGCAGAGGACCCAGGTTTAATTCCTAGCACCCACATGGTGGCTACAAACTGTTCTTAACTCCAGTTCCAGGGGAATCCAATGCCCTCTTCTGACCTCTGCAGCATTGCACAACACAGGTGCACTCACATACATGCAGGCAATACACACATACACATAAAATAAAAAATAAAAAATAAATAAAAAACAACTCCTGGACTTATACTCTAGGGACTCTAAATACTACCACAGAAGTACTTGCACATCCTCCATGTTTACTACTGCAGTATTCACAATAGCAAGGAAACAGAAGCAGGCTAGAGGTCTATCAAGAGATGAATGGATAATGAAAATGTGATATATGTGTGGAATTTCATAAGGAAAATGAAATTTTGAGGAAAATGAATCGATCTAGAATTTATATTAAGTGAGGTAACCCAGACTCAGAAAGAAAGAAGTCTATCAGTGGGGAAAAAAGAATTTTAAAGAAAATATAAAATAGAACACATTGACATGAAAGTACAAAGGGTGTGTGTGTGTGCATTTGTACAAGTTGGGGACAGGTGCACGGGGGAGAACAGGGAGGAGGGCTGACAAAAACAGTGTATGTATGCAAGGGCAATAACAAAACACATTGCTTTGCATGCTAATTAAAAATCAAAAAAATAAAAACCAACTACAGAGTGTGAGTTCAAGGAGGGGAGAAAGCAACATCTAAGACAGTTTTATTAATTTTAATGAACACTGATCTTTCACCGACTATGATCACAGTTGGAAAGTGGGGGGGGGAGTTTAAATACTTTGTTCATATTTCTTTACTATAAATTTGGGTAACTTTCCTAGTAATCAACATTAAAAATTCAGGTATCTTCAAGGTTACATTTCCTGAGAAATTATGAATCTGTGTTCCAAAAGGCCCATGAACAGGTGCCAGGTGTGCCATAGTTCAACATGTTAATTGAGATAATGAGGCAAAGAAGGATTTCAGCACAAATAATATGTATTCTGTGCACCATATCATGCTGAAAAAGGTTTTAACTTCTTTCTCTGCATTCTTCCATTTGTTACATTAAGAATGGCATTTTACAAACTAACTCATAAGTATAATGAGTAGGACCATTAATGTATTATCAATCAGCTTCTGTTGCTGTAATATAATCAAGATCCTTTTCTGTGAACCTAGCAAGTCACCCAAATCTTCCTTATCAAGGTGCTTTACAAATGATTCAAGACTTTCCTTGCTTACAAAGTGCTTTGCAACTTTCAGGTACACTGCAATTGATAACAAGAGCCCTTGTGACCAGAAGTACAGCAATACTAGCCTATGAAATGATTATTGGTAAAGTCTGAAAAAAAATTTACACTTTATAAAATTTTACATACTTTATCTTTTCAAATACTATTTTTATATTTAAATTTCTCATGTCTAGAATGATTAAAATGGTAGTCTTTACAAAAGAGAAATATTTACTTTGAAAAAGTATAGTAATGCAAAACTAGGCAGATTATACTAAGTTGATAATAACAGGCATAAGCTCATACTCAACCTCTCCAGGAGAATACTGCTACATTTTTATGCACATCTATACTTTCATTCAAATATATATTCCTCATCCAGCAAAGTACCTAATTGTCAAATATTCTGATGGACAATATAAGATAAATGTATGTGTAATAATTATTTATAAAAGTAAAGTAGCCAGGCATAGTAGCACACACCTTTAGTCCCAGCACTAGGGAGGCAGGGGCAGGTGGATCTCTGTGAGTTCAAGGCCAGCTTGGTCTACGTAGTGAGTTCAGGTCAGCTGGGACTACAGGGAGACCCTGTCTCAAAAAGACAAAAAAAAAAAAAAAAAAAAAAAAAAGAGTAAAGTAGGCATGAGGATACAGCTCCCTAGTAGAGCACATGCATAGTATTGGTGAGGTAGGGTAAATCACCCACAACACCACCCAAAAAGAAAACAGCAATACACAGTCACCTAAGGAAAAAAAAGAATAAAATGTGAGCAGGGCATGGAGGTGCACGTCTTTAATCACAGCACTTGGGAGGCAAAGGCAGGTGGATCTCTGTAAGTTCAAGGCCACCGTGGTCTACACAGTGAGATCCAGGTCAGGAGACCCCGTTTCAAAAAGACCAAAAAATAAAATTAAAAAAAAAGAACAAAATGTATATCAATACTAAAGAAATGCTGAAAACTAATTCCTGACATATTCTGCCTAAAAATATAATTGGGATGAGGATGTAGTTCAGTGCTAGAACACTGGTCTGTGATGCCTGAAACCACAGATTTGAATCATAGCATTGCAAGTAAAAAATGGAGAAGGGTAGGAGGGAGGGGAGGGGAGGGGAGGGAAGGGAAGGGGCTTGCATGACCTAAAACTATCAGGAGCCACAAATATAACATAGCCAAGGACAGCCAGTGAACTGAGGAATTACTGAAAAAAAGTCCATCATTTATATTCCCTATTATAGAATAATTGCATTAATATTAAAAAACACCTGACTGTCAATTCATTAACTGTTAAAACATAAAGGTATAGCCAGGCATGGTGGCGCACGCCTTTAATCCCAGCACTGGTGAGACAGAGGCAGGTGGATCTCTGTGAGTTCAAGGCCAGCCTGGTCTACATAGTGAGTTCCAGGACAGCTGGGGCTACAGGGAGACCCGGTCTCAAAAAGAACACCCCCCCCAAAAAAAATAAATAAAAAGTAAAGGTACAGTACTGATTTATTCTTACACAGATACTTACCATAAATATAATTATACAAATTTAACCATAACCTAATTTTATTTTGTGGGAATTACACATGCCTTAGTATTTTTATTCCTCGCAAATAATAAAACCACAAGTAGTCTTTATTAAAAATTCAAAATGAAATTTTGGTCAGTGGGTATAGGTTAAATCATGAAAAAAGAAAATGAAGAAAATAATCCATTCTAGATAGAAACCTTTCTATTTTGCCATAGGTATAAAAGACAGAGTCACTCTACCTCACAAAGCAGTAGGTCAATGATGTGGAACACCATGCAGAGTGGGAACTTGGCAGTAAAAAGAGTGAGGAACCACTGGGATGCATACATATGAGCTTCCAGGTTCAGATCACAAAAATGGTTATACAGGTCCGGCAGCTGTTCCTAAAAGTCAAAGTCAAAGTTTTAGGGGAAGAATTTCTGAAAATGCTTTATTTACTACAACTACAATTTATAATCGAGCTTTTGTGGTACACGAACTGTGTTCCAGCATTGATCGCCTTTTATCACAGGAGATAGGATTTGAGCACAAGGCAGATGACCATGGACAGCAAAGGCTTGTTATAGCAAAGAATAGATTGTCCTTGCTCACATGAGCTGTTTCTTGGGAAATCCTTGCTCTCACAGAACACCTGGATTCTAAAGAATATCGTGACTCAAAGGTCAAGTCACAGCTCACCATTCAGGATTCATCTCTCATCTACTTTAAAAAAAAGTGTATTTTCTTTTTGAGCACCATGAAATATGACATTATCTGAGAAATGTGCTATTTTAGAATATTTTTGAGCACTTGGAAAATTCCAAAGGATGACCAGTCTTATAAACTATCTTGAGGCTGAAGAGATATCAGTGATTAAAAGTTCTTGCTGCTCTTCCCCAGGACCACAGTTTGGTTCCCAGCACCCAAGTCAGATGGTTCAAACCCATTTCAACTCCAGCTCCAAAGGATCCAACACCCTCTTCTGGCCTCCACGAGCACTTGAACACACAAGCACAAGCATGCAGACATATACATACTAATAAATAAAATAAGTCTTACAAACCACTATCTTATACATACTAAAAATAACAAAGTAAAATTGTAGAAGATGGATGACCAGTTCCTAAAAATGTCTTACTCCTAACTTTATTTTTTTCTCCAAGTCTATAAGCAAATGCTTTTCAAAAGCATGAAAAGCAAATTATAAACATAACTGAAGGATAGGGGCAAAGATAGAGAAAAGCTGATGTTCATTTTGTTTCTATAAACAGATCACAAGAAAATCAAAACAAACCATTTCTTGTACAAGACGCTCACCTTGGAAAGACCAAACTGCTTATTTTGCAGTTTAAATGGATATTCAAGTGGTCAAGTTAAAAGACAAAGAGAGCCAATGAAAAATGAGGCCGAATTTCTTCATACCAAATTAGTTCTTCATGTACTAGATACAATTATTTGAGTTTCAAAGTCCTCAGAAATTCTGACTTTTGAAGAAAAATTAAACAGGAACTTTGTGAGAGAAAAGTAAAAAGTGAGTATTATGGTTTGGATATGAAGTGTTTCCCACAAAAGCTCATGTATTGAAGCCATGGTCCACAGCACTATTGAGAGGTGATAGAATCACAAGGATAATATCCCATTAATGGATTAATTAATTCATGAATGAACTCACACCTGAATAGACTATTAAGAGGAAGGGCCTGTTTGGAGGAAGAAGGGCACCAGGGCTATGTCTTTGAAGGATATACTTTATCCAAACCCCTTTTCAGTCTCTACTTCACAAATACCACATAGTAAGAAGTCTCTACCACATGCTTTCACTGCTTTGATATTCTGCCTCACCTGACACAAAAAGAAATAAAATAGGCTGACTTTGGGTTGAAACTTTGGAAACTGTGAGCCAAAATACTATTTTCTCCCTTTAGCTGTTTATGTGAAATATTGCCACATCAAAA
>NW_008360330.1:1008668-1009970 GCF_000622305.1 Nannospalax galili | reverse complement strand
TATAAAAACAGAAAATAAGTATAATTATTTGATCAGTAAAATTAAATCTTTAAGAAACAGCCTATCATTTTTAATGCACAGTCAATGAATTCTTCCTAAGAGCTATTTCTCTCTCCATCCTCAGCTATCATTGTGCTTCTCACTCATTTTTTATCCTTCATGTAAGGCTTTTCACACTATCCCTCTCTCAGAAAAGTTGCTCCTCAACTTCTCTCTAAACTCTCAGCCTTCTATTCTTGTCTCTTTCAAGTTTCACATTACTGTTGAAGCTTGGTAGTACAGTTTTTCAGTAAATAATATTAAAAAATTGTAGTAGACCTATAGACTTCTGAATTTACAATCTAAAATACAATTACATATTTTTATTTGAGAATTATATTAGTCTAGTTATACAGTTTTTTTCTTTTTTAACTCCCAGATTATGATTTTTATCTCTAGTTCAATTAGGTGTTTTACATTATCGGTAGCGTATAGCTGAAGGCACACTGTGGCTGTAGAAAGATGCGTAATGGAAAAATAATGGAAAACTTCTTGGGTGAGGTCCAGTATCCAGGTCTGGATGCCAAGGACCACATATGGAGTCAAGACCACAGCTGGCTCTCATGGGAGAAGTCCATTCTAAAGAAACAGTTCTCCCAAGACCATAATCTGCAGATAACAAAGACCTTCCCTGTTCCCAGCATAATAGTGAGGCAAAGTCAATGCCATGCACAAACTAGGACCTCATGGGAGGGGGCTGTGGGGAATGCAGCCATTAAGAGATGGCTGAAACTGCTGCTCAACATCAGTAAGTCCTCCATTCTCCAGGCTGCTTTACCATCAGCCTAGCACCAGAGTAATGTGGAACAGTGGCTCAGAGCAGTAGGGAACTAAAGATCCAGGTTCATGTGAGGGGACCATATCTCCAGCTCATGGGAGGGGACCACTCTTCCAGCTCGCAGGATGGGACCAAAGCTCCAGGTACATGGGAGGGGACGAAAGCTCCTGCTCAGAGGAGGGGACCACAGCCCATGATCCTAATCACTCCATCTCTCTCTTTATATATCTATGAATTTTCTGATGGGTCATCTCATTGAATTTCTACTAATATTTTCTATTCCCATAACTCACTAATCTTCCTTCTCTATGATTTTACTTTCCTAAAATATGAAATCTATTCATATGCTTAATTCACATTTCTCTTGGGTTCTCAACATTTTGTAATTTTATATTTAATTTCTCTCTCTCTCTCTCTCTCTCTCTCTCTCTCTCTCTTTTTCTCTCTCCTCCCCATACACACATGCGCTTGCTTTCTTCTTTTTG
>NW_008360330.1:989614-1008506 GCF_000622305.1 Nannospalax galili | reverse complement strand
TCTCTCTCTCTCTGTGTGTGTGTGTGTGTGTGTGTGTGTATGTGTGTGTGCGTGTGTATGAGCATACATCCCTGGTTGGCCTAGAACTTGCTATGTAGATGAGGGCATTTATGCAATGAGAGAGTCACCTGCTTCTGCCTCCCAAGTCCTGGGATTAAAGACATGTGCTCAACCAAGAATAATTTTTATCTCACAATATCTTCACTAGCTAACTCAATATATCCTTATAATAAGACATATTAAAATTGAATATATGGAAATGAGACTGCTTTTTAAAAAAATTGTCAAATAATTAGGTACAAATAATACATTAATGATTCTGAATTTTTACCAGATAGTGGTAAAAAATTATTTATACTTTCAGTTGTATCCCATTAAACTCTTCTAACTAAAAATTGCTTATCAACTCATCAACTCAATTCAGGTTTTTTGATAACAACAAATCCTTGAGTCATAAAAGTTTCCGTTTTTTACTTACCTGCATTAGTTTCTCCAGCTGATGGAATTTGCAATGAAGATCTTCAAAATTGTTTTTGTAGAGGTCTCGCAAACCATATTTATACATGATTTTTACCAAAATGCAGAATGCTTGTTCCTCTGGCATCTACAAGAAAACACACACATACAACTGAATAAACGGCACTGTGCAAAATATCTAAAAATGCTGCTTCAAGTCATGCACAAAAAGGGCTGAAGACTGGTTGTGACTTCAGTCTTTATACTTGCCCCCTGGTCCCTTAATTAAAATCTCCTAACTACTTTATAATTTCTCCAGTGTTCTGCCAGTGTTTCTTCGTAAGAAAGATTTCAAATAATCTTTTATATAAAATAATTCAATTTCTTTTATTTTCCCATTTCCTACAAAAAAGAAACATCTATATCATATCTTTCTTTTCCTCTAAGACATTTATATTATTTATTTAATTTTATGTGCATGAGTGTATTGCATGAATGTATGTTAGCGTGCCCATGTCATACAATGCCTGTAGAGGCCAAAAAGGGCATCAGATCCCATGGAACTGGAATTACAGATGGCTGAGAGCCACCATGTGTGTGCTGGGAACTAATGTAGGTCCTCAGCCAGTGCTCTTAATCGCTAAGTCATCTCTCCAGGTCCTGTCTTTATTTATTTTTTTAAAATGAATATTCTAGAATTCACTTAATCAGTTTCCTACTAATGGATACTTGAGATATTATTTTTTTTAATCACCAACAACTACAATAAGCAGCTTTGTCTATGCATGATTGTTGACAGAGGGATGGGCTATAGGTAAGGTACACTCCCAAAAGCAAGATTAGTAGGGCAAAGAATAAATATGGTTTGTTTGTTTGTTTTTTTGTATCATGGTCTCATTATATAGCCCAGGATAGCCTTCAACTTTCAATCTTCCTGTCTCAGCCTCCTAAGTGCTAGAATCATAGGTATAAGTCATCACACTCTGGTCACATATTCAATTTTGATAAATAATATGAGACTGTTACTTCCAGAGTCTTCTTGACATTGCTATTTTTCTTTCAAAAAAAACTTTAGGAAAGGGTCTCATGAGTTTCTGTCAATATTTAAATAATCAATACATTAACCCTCTCAGAAACATTTTTCTACCAGAGAATAAGGTCTACAGTCAAAGGGCTAATTTTCTAAACTTTGGTAATGACAGAACTGAAACAATGTGGAGAAGGAATTCTGAAAATTACACCAAGCAGACAAAGGTGTACACAATGTCTAAGGGTTAATTATTATGTAAACATCTACTTTCAAAGTCTCAACCAGGACGAGGCAATAGCGCATATTTAATCCAAGCATTCAGGAGGCAGAAGCAGGCCCGACTCTGTGAGTTCCAGGCCAGCTGGGGCAACAGAGAGACCCTGTCTCAAGAAAACAAAACAAAAAAAGTCTCAACCCTGATCAGAGAAACTTCTTTTGCTGTAGATGGTAATTAACACAAAGACCAGATGGTAGGTTCCAACCTCCATCAGTGTAGTGGCTCTGATTTCAGCAGACTGCCAGAGAGTTCTGGCCTCCCTCTGGCCTCTGTCGGGCAGAGGGCCTGAGGACCCAGAGGACTGCCTGAGAGCCCATGGATCCTACCTCCATGTGGTCGTGAGCATTCCCTAATTGCACCATAACCATCCCCCTACTGGGGATATTGTGAGGCCCCTCCCAAGATCCAAGGGCAGATCTGGCTTTGATAGGTTAAGGCTGAGATCCTAGCAGACAGCCTGAGAGGGTGGGTTCCAAAATCCATCAGTGCAGCAGCTCTGATCTCAGAAGACCACCACAAAGTGCCCAGCTCTGGCCTCCCTCCCGCCTCCCTCTGAACTCCCTCTGGAAGAGGGCCTGAGGACTCAGGGGACTGCCTGAGAGCCCCAGATCCTGCCTCCACTGTGGTTTTAAGTTTCCCCTAATTGCACCAAACCCAATCTCCCTTCCTGGGATTTCCTGAGGCCCCATTCAAGGCCCCAGGGCAGATCTGACTTAGGAAGGCTAAGGTGGAGAGCAGACAACCTGAGAGGGTGGGTTTCAAACTCCATGGGTGTAGCAGTTCTGATCTCAGCAGACCTTCACAGAGTGCAAAGTTCTGACCTCCCTTCTGGCCTCCCTTCTGGCCTCCCTCTGGCACAGGGGCTGAGAACACAGAGGACTGCCTGAGAGCACCCAGACCCTGCCTCCCCTTGTTGAAGGAAGCCTGAGTGTACCTGACTGGAACCTGAATTGGGCTTCTAAGGGTACTCGGAATAGCTGATCTGAAGCCATCAGTTCCCTCCAAATCAAACCTGAAAGAACCTGAACCCTGTACCAATCAGCTTTACATAACCAATAAAGGATCTAGGCACCCCGATAATATAAACAGAAGCATACTTCAACTTAATTCTCATATCAGAATCATAAACAACAAAAGAAATTCACATGCCAAAATTACAACAAAAGAATAATAAAATGGAAACCCAAAACACTATGTCCCCACCAAACTCCATGAATCGTGTAGAAGAGTTTTACAAGGGGAACCCCCAAGAGATAACCCAGGACACAGAATTTAAAAGAACAATCATAAACATGATCAAGGAATTCAATGAATTTAAAAAAATACATGAACAAACAATCAAAGAACTAAAAGAAGATAGGGATAAACCTCTGAATGAATTCACAAAGAGATAGAAACATTGAAGAAAACTCAGGCAGAAATGAAGAAGGAAGTGCAAACCTCAATAAGCCAACTTGAAACAACAGGGAAAGCCTCACCACTAGAATAAATGAGATGGAAAACAGAATATCAACACAGGAGGATGAACGTGAAGAATTAGACCACTCAAGCAAAGATTATGTAAAGTCTAAAAAAAAAAAAAAAAAAAAAAAAAACCCACAGGAATGGCATATGCAAGATACGTGGGAAATCATGAAAAGACCAAATCTATGGATCATACAAAGGGAGGAAGGAGAAGAATTTCAGGTTAATGGTATTGACCAGATTTTAAACAGGATTGTAGAAAAGAATTTCCCAAAATAAGAAAAGACATCCCCATACAAATACAGGAAGCACACAGAACACCAAATAGGATCAGAAAAGAAACACCCCACTACATATGATAGTAAAAACACTGAATGTACAGAAGAGAGAATACTGAAAGCAGCAAAAGAAAAACAAGTCACATAAGAGGAAAGCCCATCAGAATTACACCTGACTTATCAATGCAAACTATGAAAGCCAGAAGAGGCTGGACCAAGGTATTTCCAATTTTATATGAAAGTCCAGAATACTTTACCCAGAAAAAATTATCTATCATAGTTGAAGGGAAAAAAAAAATCTTCCATGAGACAAATATCCTGAAAGAATACATGTGGACAAAACCAACCCTTCAAAGAATACTTGAAGCAATACAGAGAGCAGAGAAAGAAAAAAAACTATAACCCAGGGACAATGAAAGAAAATAAAAATAAAATCAAGGAAACACAAAATTAGACAGAGAACACAAACAGCAATCAAAATGACAACAACCAATATACATCTTTCAATAATCTTAAATAGCAATGCACTGAACGCACCAGTCAAAAGAGAGGTTAAGTGGATGGATTAAGAAACAAAATCCATCTCTTTGCTGTCTGCAAGAACCCCATTTCACCTTCAAGGGCAGGCACTACTTTAAGGTAAAAGAATGGAAAAGAATATTTCAAGCAAATGGCATTAAGAAACAGCCAGGGGCTGAAATTCTAATATAATACAAAATAGACTTCACAGTAAAACTAATAAGAAGAGATAAGGAGGGTCATTTCTTTCTGATCAAAGGAACAGATAACCAAGAAGATATTACAATCCTTAACATATAATGCACCAAACTCTGGTGCACCCAATTTCATAAAAACAACACAAGACTTTAAGATACAGATTAACCCCAACTCAGTAATAGTAGGGGACTTCAATATCCCACTGTCTCCATTAGACAGGTCAACTGGACAAAGAATAAATAGAGAGACATCTGAATTAAATGATACCATACATCAAATGGACCAAAGAGACATCTTTTGAATATTCTACCCAAGCACCAAAGAACACACTTTCTACTCAGCACCCCATGGAACGTTTTCAAAAATTGACCACATATTGGGCCACAAAACAAACCTCAATAAGTACTAAAAAACTGAAATACTTCCATGCATTCTATCAGAACACAATGCAATAAAGCGCAAAATCAACACTGGACAAAGCTCTAGTCACTGCACAAACTCGTGGCAACTAAAGAACACACTCCTAAACAATCAGAGGGTCAAAGGAGAAATTAACAAAGAAATAAAAGAATTCCTGGAACTCAATGAAAAGGACAATACAACACAACACATCCTTCGGGACACTTTAAAAGCAGTCCTAAGACAGAAGTTTATAACTCTAAGTGCCTACTTTAAAAAATTAGAAAGAGCTCAAATAAATGACATAACACTGCAACTCAAGACACTGGAAAGGCAAGAACAAATGAAACCCAAACTTAGCAAAACAGAAGAAATAACAAAAATCAGAGGACAAATTAAATAGAAACAAAGAAAACAATACAAAGAATAGGGATACCTCTTTAGAGGGAGGAATGTTAGAGTAGCCAAAAGCCACATAAAAATCAATCAATCAAAAAAAATTACACATATATGAATCAATGAATCTAAGAACTGGTTCTTTGAAAAGCTAAACAAGAAAGAAAGACCCTTAGGCCAGAAAACCAAAAGAAATAAAGAGCAAATCAAAATCAACAAAATCAGAGATGAAAGGGGAATCATCACAACAGTTATCCAAAAGATCCAAACCATCATAAGAGAATATTTTAAAAACCTATACACTACTAAGTTTGAAAGTCTAAAAGAAATGGATGGATGTCTGAAATCATGGGAACCTCCAAAGTTAAACCAAGGAGAGATCAACAGTTGAAACAGACCTATAACATATGAGGAAATTGAAACAGTAATACAAAGCCTACCAACTAAAAAAGGCCCACGACCAGATGTATTTACAGCAGAATTCTACCAGACATTTAAAGAAGACCTCCAACAAATACTACTTAAATTATTCAAAATGATAGAAACAGAGAGAGAACTCCCAAATTCCTTCTAGGAAGCCAGCATCACTCTAAAACCCAAACCGGGTACAGACACAACCAAAAAAGAGCACTATAGACCTATATCCTCAATAAACAGAGAAGCAAAAATTCTCAACAAAATACTTGAAAATGATATAAAGACACACATCAAAAAGATCATTCACCGTGATCAAGTAGGCTTTATTCCAGAGGTGATGGGATGGTTCAATATATGTAAGTCAACAATCATCATAAATCATATAAATGTACTAAAAGACAAGAGCCACATTGTCATCTCAATGGATGCAGAAAAGGCTTTTGATAAAATTCAGCATATATTTATGTTCAAAGTCCTAGAGGGAAGTGGACTAGAGGGAACATATCTCAACATAATTAAAGCTATATACAATAAACTCACAACCAACATTTTTCTAAATGGAGAAAAACTGGAAGCATTCCCATTAAAATCAGGAACCAGACAAGGATGTCCACTATCTCCACTCCTTTTCAACATAGTGCTTCAAACACATACTAGAGCAGTAAGACAGGAGAAGGAAATTAAAGGAGTACTAATTGGAAAAGAAGAGGACAATCACTTCTGGCAGAAGATATGATACTATACCTGAGAGAGCCCAGAAGTTCCACCAGAAAACTAATAGAACTGATCAACACTTTCAGCATAGTGGCAGGTTATAAAATCAATCTACAAAAATCAATAGCCTTTCTATATACCAATAACAAGCAACTGGAGAAAGAACAGAGGGAAATTCTCCCATTTACAGTTGCTTCAAAACTAATGAAGCATCTTGGAATAACTCTGACTAAAGATGCCAAAGATCTCTACAATGAAAACTTAACATCATTAAAGAAAGAGATTGAGGAAGACACCAGGAGATGGAAGGACCTCCCATGCTCATGGATTGGAAGAATTAATATTGTGAAAACAGCCATACTAGCAAAAGCAATATATAGATTCAATGCAATCCCAATCAAAATCCCTATGATATACTTCACAGAATTAGATAAAAACATCCTTAAATTTGTATGGAAGCACAAAAGACCCCGGATAGCAAAAGCAATCCTGAACACAAAGAGTAACTCTGGAGCAATTAGTACACCAGATCTCAAAGTATACTACAGAGCTACAGTCATAAAAATATCATGGTAATGGCACAAAAATACACACATATCATGGAACATCAATGAAAACCCAAACCTGAGTATGCATAATTTCAGCCACCTGATATTTGAGAAAGGTGCCAAGAACACACAATGGAGGAAACACAGCATCTTCAACAAATGGTGCTGGCAAAACTAGATCTCCACCTGTAGAAGAATGAAACTAGATCCTTATCTTTCACCTTGTACAAAAGTCAACTCCAAATGGATCAAAGACCTCAATGTGAAATTGAAACCCTGAAACTACTAGAAGAAAATACTGACAATAACTTACAAGATATAGATGTAGAAAGGATTTTCTAAATCGGACAGAAGTTGTTCAGGAATTAAGGTCAGCAAACAAGTGGGACCTCATAAAAATAAAAAGCTTCTGTACAGTAAAAGAAACAATTAAAAAAGTGAAGAAAAAAAAAACTGAAGAGAAAACCCACAGAATGGGAAAAAAATCTTCACCAGTGACACATCTAACGGAGGTTTAACATCCAGAATATATAAAGTACTCAAAAAACAAAGAATCGAGAAACCAAATGACCCAGTTAAAAGATGGGCTAAAGATCTAAACAGAAAGTTCTCAAAGGAAGAAATAAAGATGGCTAAGAAACATCTAAAATAGTATCCAACATCGTTAGTAATTAGGGAAATGCAAATTAAAACCACCCTAAGGTTTCACTTTACTCCAATCAAGACTGACTAGGATGAAGAGAACAAATGATACCAAATGTGGATGAGGATGTGGAGAAAGGGGAACACTCTTTTACTGTTGGTGGGATTGCAAACTCGTGCAACCCCTATGGAAAACAGCGTGGAGAACTCTTAAAAAACTAAAAATGAGCCTATCATATGACTTAGCTATATCACTCGTTGGCATATACCCAAAGGACTCATCCTATTGTAGAGACACTTATACAACCATGTTTGTTGCTGGTCTTTTCACAAGAGCTAAGAGATGGAAGCAACCAAGTGCCCCTCAACTGATGAATGGTTAACAAAAATGTGGTATATTTACACAATTGAGTTCTATTCAGCAGTAAAGAAAGATGAAATAATGAAATTTGCAGGTAAATGGCTGGATCTAGAAACTGTTATACTAAGTGAAGTAACAGACTCAAAAAAAAAAAAACACACACACACAACATATGTTCTCTCCATGTGTGGATTCTAGCATCAATTCCTTTTAAATTTCAGGTCCTTTTAATAAGATGATGCTATACAGCAGTCCCTTCTGCATGAAATAACTACTTCATCATGACTTCAGCTGAGCCTGATCACTAAACATTGCCACAATTGGGCATGTTGACAGTTGTGCTCATTCATTAAAAGAGGGCCAAGCAGGGTCACTGGACCCTCACTGGATTATCCAGCCACTCTTCCCAGGCAATTGTATGTAATTTGACCCTAATCACTCATGGTCTCCTGGATTTGGGGAGGGCTAAAGTATACAGTCTGGGGAAGGTTAGGAAGAGAAGGCATGACTCATGCTGGGTAAAGGTTTTCCAGTGTGCATACCCTCAGGTCATACATACACCTCAGCAACCCCTCAGTTACCTCGGTAAGTAAACTCAATAAATTCACTGGTTCCCCAATAAAACTTTAATCAAACATTGGCTTGACACTAGAACTTTAAAAGGGAATAAGCATTGCTTAGCATCCCCAGAAAAAGAATTCTCACAACACATGGAAAATTTATTTGTTAATGCTATTATGTTGCATAATTACTAAAAAAAAAAAAAAAAAGAAAAAGAAAAGAAAATGAGAATGTGAAAGATATCAAAAGGATAAGTTGGAGTGTGGTGGACCCACCTTTAATCTCAGGACTCCAGAGGCAGAGGAAGATGGATCTCTGTGAGTTCGAGGCCAGCCTGGTCTACACAGTGATTTCCAGGCCAGCTGGGGATACTGGGAGACCCTGTCTTAAAAAGAAGCCCCACCTCAAAAAAAGATGTTAAAAGGATATGGAGATATTTTCCAAAATAGAAAAAAATGAGAAAGCCTAAACAAGTGATGAAGGTCTATATATAAAGGATAAGACAAAAATAATATACACATAATCTTAAAATTTCTATGGTCATAGTTTAGTCAACTAGTTTAAGGAACAAAATATACATCTAGTCAAGGTTTATCTGAGAATATTTGGTGTTTTACCCAAGCTTTATCTAAATAGCATATAATAATTAAAAGTATCAGATTGGTGGAACTAACCTTACTGGATGTTTAACAGCCATAGTTTGAGCCTGTACTAATGTGGTCAGAGGGACTTAAAGGACAGTTTTTGCCCCTTGCCTTCCAAGGTCAACTAAGTTCCAGGGGACTATGGAACATCTCTCAAAATGTCCTGTAACTATGGTAAGTTACCTGTCCTCTTGTCCAGGGAGGTCATGGAGACACCACGAGATGGACTTGAACCAGTGTCCAGTCTACAAAGAGGAGGGTCAATTCAGAGGAAACATCTCATTCATGCTTCCAAGTGAAGCCAGGCATGGTTGAGCAGAACCTTTGACTTATCTTCACACAGATGGAACTGGTAAAAGAAAGAAACCAGGAGCTCCTCCCAAGCCCAGGTGACCCCTGAGGAACAGGTCCTCAAATGACCTTAAGTATAAAAATAAATTGATTTATTTGGGCCAACTGTATGGTCTTAAATACCCAGAAGGAAAGTATAATCAAAGAGTAAAGTCATCAATATATTTCTTTAAGAGTTCAAGGGATTACACTTCCCAGACATTAAGCTTAAGTCTATATAAAAAGTTATTTAGACAATTATTTCTCATTGATGATTTTGTTCCTAAGCAGAAAGTGCTGTTCAGATGGAAGACTTCAAATCTTGGTCTCCAATACTGTACTGCCCACCTGTAGCTAAGGGATACAACCAGCTATTGTTCTAAAATGATGGATAAATCTGTTTTCTCCTTCTATCTAGAAGCCTTTGAAAGGGAACTGACACTGATTCTAACCACTCCAACAACTATCAAAATACCTGAAAGCAATCCTGAATCCATCACTCTAGAGTTCAGCCTTGGGAGACAAATTAAAATGAGAAGGATCCCAATAGAGGGATACTTATGGAAGCCCTTGTCAAGAAATTCCAATGGACTCTCATATGAACATTTGAAAACTGCCGTTTTGACTTTTTTCTAGTTCCTTGTTTAGAACTTGTATTGCTAATTACTCTTACCTTTATTTCTCCTTCACAGCTCCTATTTATGATTCAAGGACTTTCTTTTCCCCTTAGAGATAAGAGTTATGCAATTTGGGAGTCTTTTAGATAGACCCACTGAAGAGGCACTCCAATTGCCTCATCCTGTGTCCCTGTTCAGCATGGAAGAAGCCAGAGTGGTCTGTGTCCTGATTCCCTATTGGTAATTTGGATAACCTCTTCAGAGGATGGTATGATAAGAATAGGAAGTAGGAATTGGCTAGGCAGTTAGGGTAAAAAGGCCCCAAAGAAAAGTAGCCAGTTTCTTGGCTAAAATTCACAATGTACTTGGGCCTCTTAGCAACATACTCTGTTCCATAGGCCAAAAATGTCAAAAATATTTGGGAGCTTTTATCTAATCCTTAAAAGATTTTAGGGTTACCTTTTCAGAGGGGGGAATGTTGGAGTAACCAAAAGCCCCTTTAAAAAATAAATAAATCAAAGAAGAAGAAAGATTAAAAGAAACAAACAAAAAACAAAAACACAGAGAGTGACAACTGGCCAAGGTGCAGAAAATAAGAGAATATAGATCCTCAGCCCTAAATGGGATATCTATTTCATACCCTTCCTCACAAGACTAAGGGATCATCATAGAAGAGGGGGCAGAAAACTGTAAGAGCCAGGGGTGGTGGATGACTACAATGAAGCAGTGTTTTCCAGACACAACAGGGCAGTTGCACATGTGAACCCATAGCAGTGGTTTTGACAGCATGCACAGACCTGACCAAGTTCAAATCAGACAAAATTCTAATATGAAGAGGGCAGGTGGGCACAATGTCCCACTCCTAGAGAAGGAGCAATTGACAATAGATAGCTGCTAGAAGGGGAAGAGTCAGTTTTCTTTAATAATGAGGCTCCCTGGAAGGTTGACCACACTCCAAGAGAAGATAGGTAGCATAAATTGAACTCAATGTGTTTAAAATATAAAAGATACAAAGTTGGGTGGATAGGGAAAAGGGTGTGTGATACTGAGAAGTGTTAGGGGAGGGGGTAAATATTATTAGAATACAACGTATAAATTTCTCAAACAACTAATGGAAATGAGGTAGAAAAAATGTTACCCTGGAAAATCTGAATTTGGGAAAGACCATTTGATTATTATTTCATATCCTGATTAGTTTAACTTCATGCCTGAATCAAAGAGAGTTTCATTTACCCATTTAGAAATATAATTGTTTAAGTTCCTACCCAAATCAGTCACTTATATTGCCTACTTATAAACTAGGAAAGATCTAAATTTAAATAAAATCTCCTACAATTAAGTATATTTCATTATCTTTTTGATTATCTAAACATTAGTTTATTTCATTTATATCCATGAGTTATCTAAAACCTTTTTATAAAGTCTGGCCACTGACCTTAGCAGTTCAAATTTGCAAGTGTTTTCAGTGCTGTTTAGCTGTTTAGAGTACAAGGGCACTGAATTTGCTCTTTCAGCACTATCATTCTTTCCTCAAGTGATGCTGATTTGTACCTTTATGGCCCATAGTGTTCTCCTAATAAAAAACTAATCCTCATTATTTTCCACTGAATCTCTTCTCAAGTGGCAATTTTAAAAAAGTTGCATCTAAAATAACTAAATTCAGCCTTAGAGAAACTAACTCAGTCTCTAAGAGATGACAATTAGCTGAATATTTTGCTACCTGGCAACTTATAAGGGAGATAATAAATGTTTACCTCCTTGAATGTGGTAAAACCACTGGAGCAAATAGATGGTTTAAATGCCTTGTGGCCTTCCTACAGAGTCATGGCACAGCTGAGACACAGACACTGTGGGAGGCACTGGGGGGCACAAATGGAATGGAATATACTTTCCCAAAGGATGAAGACATGGGAAACTCATTCGATAAAGATGGAAATCTTGGGAAATGTGAGGTTGGGTATGTTGATAGTATTACTACAGATCGAGAACAAGTAAAGGAGGAAAGAAGTAGGGGCCAGATCAGGATGACTCATTCAAAATAACTACAGGATAATAACAAGTAGACACAAATTTCTGTTTATTTTTAGGTAAGAAAATTAAATTCCATACCTGTATCTCCTCTGTGTTTTTTTCTTCCTCATGCAAAGAATATAAAATACCCAATTTTGAAAACAAAACTATTTAATAGTTTGATCTTCATGTATAAAAATTAAAACTTGTTGACTATTACTTGATACTTTCAGTCCATAATCTTAAAAAATATATGGCTACATATGGGGAGAGAGGTGGTATTTGAGTTAATATTCTTCCTGTATAAATTCAGCAATATAATCATGCTTTTAGGTTTTAGTCAATAAGCCACATGAAAAAAACCAACAATGTGCTCAGTCCAGCTGCAGTAGAATCAACATTATTTGTGAAGACTAGATATGAGCTATTATAGAATGTCAAATATTATCTCATCATAAGAAGACTAAAATGACTCCTATGAATATTTTTTAAATTTTTTTTAGAAGAAGCATTTCATTACAGCTTTAACATACTCAATAACAGTTTCCAGAGCAAAGACACATCTCTTTCAAAAGTGGTTATAAAATTTTTAGATTTGCTTTTGAATTAATACGGTTATACAATACTGAACTCAGTATAAGCCCTGTAAGCCATAAAATTGAATGAGTTTTTAAACTTTAAAAAAGATCTCCATTTTATTTTAAAATATACTTTAAAAGTCTGGTAACAAAATAAGTGAGAATTTAGTGAGAAATCTGTGTGGTCCTTTGGAAAGCAGAAACATAAATATTTCTACTTCAAAGATTAATTATATCTACTTAGCATGTCTATTTCAGTTTCCTGTGATATTTCTCCTTCTTTACTTAATACATTTATTATCATGAGCTGTAGAGATTGCTCAGTAGGTAGAGTGCTTGTCCTGTAAACATGAAGACCTGACATAAAGATCTAAGTATGGTGGTACACATCTATAATTCCAGCCCTACAGGGACAGTGTAGGCAGATCCCTGGAGCCAGATGAGCTAAGAGCTCAGTGAGAGAAAAAAATAACGTGGAGAGCAACGGAAAGACACTGATGTTGAACATTTACCTCCACATTCACTAATATACACATGTACCCCCACACACACAAATGCATATACACCTATGTGCCACAAATACAAAATGAAATAAATAAAATAAATGTATCCATTATCAGCAAACCCTTTCTTACATCCTGTGATGGTTTATATTGTCAACTTGAAGGGACAACCCAGATGACAAAGCTCTGGGAATGCCTGTGAGAGATCAGGTTAACGGAGATGGGCTGACCCACCACTGGCAGTGGTTCTAGTCCATGGTCTGGGGTTGTAGACTAAAAAGAAGAAGAAAGTAAGCTGAGCATTCATCACTCTGTTTCCTGAGTAGGGACTCCATGCGACCAGCCACTTCAAGCTCCTACCACCATGACTTTACCACCAGTATGGACTGGGACCTCTAACTGTGAACCTGAATAAACCCTTTCTCCTTTAAGTTGCTTTGGGTAGGGTAATTTATCATAGCAACAGAAAAATTAACTAATATACATTTATTATAGTTAGTGTGCTTTTACACTCTGAATCTTATTCATCATTCTCTGTCCACAGATCTGTATACAGGTCTTTAATAAATATCAAGTATTAAATATTTGTTTAGAATAACATTAATACAACTATAAGTATACTGGTCTTAAACAATGAAAGTCTGCTTCATAAATACAGGAGTCTATCAATAGCTTCCAAGGTAAAAGTCATGAAAGGGTAGACGAAAAATATTGGTATGAGAGCTAGAACCAAGAGGCAGCAAAGGCTGGGTTTGGTGGTGCACACCTTTGGTCTTAGCACTTGGCAGAGACAAAAGGATCAGGAGTTCAAGGTAACCCTCACCTCCTTACCCATATAGCTTGAGGGCTATATGAGACCCTATTTTTAAAGGGGGGGGGGCAACTAAATGCAATAACATTAGCATTTGAACTCCTGTGCTATTACCGCAAATGCAAAACAAAGAAACATATATTACCCATATTGTCCATTGACTATCAAGGATAGAAAATTAGCATTAAAGAAAGTCAATTAGTATCTAACACTTAATATGTGTCTGTTCTTTAAAACCTCACCTCACTATATACAATTTCCCCAAGAGTAACTACCTACTTCAAAACAAAAACATTAAAATGACTGTTTAATTCATTATCATGATAAATACTTAATTCAACAAGATAATCACTTATCACTGGTATGCAATTCATCTAAAGTAGAATGTAAATAAATGAGTGATATATTTTAAAATAAAATATAAAGATGTGGGAATATTTAATACCAAATTCTTATTTTTGCTGTATATTCTCAGAGAATCCATGTTATTTAATTGAGGCAATGAGGAAATGAAAACTAAAATCTTGTAATTTAAGATATCAAAATGTTCTCCATGTGTGTATGAAATACAAAGAAACCTCTGCTTACTATGTATACTCTAAGAACTACACATGATGTAATCACTGTTAGGTAAAAAATGCTGATAAGGATTTGCCATCAGTACTGCTGAAGACCATCACTGAAGGAGACCATCTCTAAGCCTCTCATTGTATATCTACAACAAATTGTAAAAGAAAGCAAATCTTTAAGACTCAAGAAATATATACCAAGATATTCTCTGGAAGCCAGGCATGGCACACACCTTTAATACCAGCACTCAGACGGCACAGGCAAGTGGATCTCTGTAAGATTGATGCCAGCCCAGTCTACACAGTAAGCTCCAGGCCAGCTGGGGCTACAAGAGAGACCCTAAAAAAAATGAAACCCAAACACACACACACACACACACACACACAAATGGCTATTCTGTGGAGAAAAACTGAATTTTGTTAATTAAAAATAATCTCCATATTTATGATAAAACTGTTTCCTATTCACCTCATTGTTTCACATCTTTTTGAAATGATCCAAGTTTTTCTCCAAAGGCAGTGAATACTTCACTGATTTTCTTCAACAATGATGGGTGCATTTTGAAAAGTCATAAGCTCATGAGTCTTCATTTTCTGTCTATGTACTGAAATGCAAATAGAATGAAAACTGCTGGCTGTTTACTCACTCTTTAAATCAAATAGATGCCAAAATGCATCTAAACTGAATGTCAGGCCATTAATTTCCTATGTGTTACCAATTTAAATTAGGAGGACCAGGGGCCAGAAGAAACTGGCTGTGTATATAATAACTTTTAGAAATAATAGCAGCAGTTACCATTATCAGACATATTTAGGACTCTACCAGATTTGCCCAAAATCTTATGAAATAGGCTTTTTTTTTTTTTTTTTTTTTTTTTTTTTTTTTTGTCTGTTTGAGCCAGGGTCTCCCTGTAGTCCCAGCTGTCCCGGAACTCACTACATAGACCAGGCTAGCCTTGAACTCACAGAGATCTGCCTGCCTCTGCCTCCTGAGTGCTGGGATTAAAGGTGTGCGCCACCACGCACGGCCCAATAGGCGTTATTTTTACATTTGAAACATAAGACTAGTGAAGTTCAGCTACATTAATTGATTTGCCAATAACTATAAATCTATTAAGGAAAGTCTGAATTTAGTATCATGACTGCTCTTTTTGTGACAGGTATAAAGTAATATTCTTTACACTCATAACATAAGGCACTTAATACTCATAATCACCCTAGAAAGATGATACTAACCCCATATTATAAATGATGAAAGTGAATCTCAGTTTAGGGATCCAGCCCAAGGTTACATTAACTTAAAAGGTGTTGGACAATAATTCAAACATGTAGTTGTTCTTTTTAACATCTTTTGAGGAATTCTGTTTTGAAAGGGCAGAGAAGCATTTGATAGTATCTACATAGAAGGATTAAGGAAGAAAAATTTAAAGATAACTAAGTATATATATGTATACTCATATCTATATTCACGTATGTATATGTATGTGTGTATATGGGAGAAGTTGGAAAATGGCCCAAATATCCTTTATGCCAGGGCTAACTCACAATAGGGAAACAAGTGTTTCTTTCTTTTGGACAAGAAAAGTATTTTGGAAGCTGTTCTAGTGTCATTTCTGTTGTTATGATAAAACACAATAGTAATAAGGGGAGAAGGCACTAATTCAACTTATAAGTCCAGGTTGCAGTCCATCACTGAGGGGAAGTCAAGGCAGGGACTCAAGAATCTAGTCATATCACATCCACAGTAAGGAGCAGAGAGAATGCATGCAGGCCTACTTGCTTACTTCTAGCTACCTTTTTACTCTCTTAGACTGTGCAAAACATCCTGCCTAGGGAATAGCATGCTACAGTGATGATAATATGTGGCTTCTGAACCTTTTTTCCAATAGGAAACTCATTCTGTTTTTAAGGAGGCCTGATCCAGCTCTATGTCAGCCAGACTTAGTGACTGTTTCAGTGATGGCAGGTGTTCCAAGGCAGGTCATTTGAAAGTCTCCAGGTGTAAAAAGACAGGGAGGGCTTGCAAAAGATAGTCCTTTTCATTGGAGTTTCGAAAGCGAAACCTAGCAGCCTCCCTTATGACCTACTCAATTAAAAAAGGCAAAAAAGACAGGAAGGGGAGAAAAAGGGATGGAAGGGGAGGGGAGGGAAGGGAGAAGAAAAACAAAACAAAACTCACCATATGAGCAGAACTACAAACAGCAGATTTCTGATGACAAAGTATCAACTATGGATTCCAACCATGTTAAAAATCATCTCTACCAGAGATTTCCCAGTTTTGAGTCAATAAAGAACCTCTTTGGACTATACCACCATGAGCTAAGGTAGCTGACTATTTCCTAAAAAGTATGTCACAAAGAGCTTTGCTTATTTTACATACATACAGAAATGAAGACATTTGGAAATTGAGGTCTTGTAATGTTAGACTTTGTGGAATCTTTATTTCAAGACAAGTAGTAGCTCTGCTTCTCATTTTTCTTTTTTTAAAGAGGATTCATTTATATTTTTATTATTTTATGTTTGTGTGTGTGTGCGCATTTGCCACGTGTTTGGGTGCCCATGGCGACCTGAAGAGGGTGTCAGATCCCTTGGAAATGCAGTTACAGAAGATTTGTGAGTTTTTCCCTACTGGGAACCGAATTCATATCATCTGGAAGACAAGCAAGTGCTCTTAACCTCTGAGCCATCTGTTCAGCTCTGTCTGTTTTTTCTTTCTTTCTTTCTTTCTTTCTTTCTTTCTTTCTTTCTTTCTTTCTTTCTTTCTTTCTTTCTTTCTTTCTTTCTTTCTTTCTTTCTTTCTTTCTTTCTTTCTTTCTTTCTTTCTTTCTTTCTTTCTTTCTTTCTTTCTTTCTTTCTTTCTTTCTTTCTTTCTTTCTTAATTTCTTTCTTTCTTTCTTTTTTTGGGCTTTTTGAGGCAGAGTCTCCCTGCAGTCCCACCTGGCTGGGAATTCACTCTGTAGACCAGGCTGGCCTATATCTCACAGAGATCCACATGCTGATGCCTCCCAAGTGCTGGGATCAAAGGCATGCACCACCACACCTGGCTCTGTTTTTCCTTTCTTAAAGCCATTGACTAAACCCATCTTTGGGGGAGGGAGATTCTATTAAAGGATTAATGATTAAAATTTTTATTTCACTCTTATCACAACACAGAAAAACATGCAAAACATAAAGGTACACTTTAGTAAATACTTATAAAGCAAAAATAAGTGATTATAAAGAACCCATGCAATTATCAGGTACTCTAGAAAAGAGAAAACTGAGGACTCCCTTAAAGATCCTTACAAAGGCCTTTTCAATAATGACCTTCCCTAGCTTCTACCAAGAGAATTCACTGTCCTGACCCTAATGACAACTATTTCATTGTACTATATACTTCTTTCCATCTATACAATAGTCTAGAGTTTAATTTTGCCTGTTATTGAACATTGTATAAGACTGAATCATACCAAATGTATTCTTTTTTCTTTCTTTTTTTTGACTGCATTTTTTTTTTTGGTCTTCTTGAGACAGGGTCTCCCTGTAGCTCCAGCTATCCTGGAACTCACTATGTAGAACACTTTGGCCTTGAACTCACAGAGATCTGCCTGCCTCTGCCTCCCGAGTGCTGGGATTAAAGGCGTGCACGACCACGAAATGTATTCTTATACCTTCTTTTATTTACTAAATCCGATGTTCACATGATTCATTCATATTAATTGATACAGTGTAAACATTCTTTTAATTACTGTAGCATCCCAGTATACAATATACCTCAAATATCCATTTTAATGTTTCATTATAACTTATTATTTGGAGTCTAATATTGGACATTTAAATTGTTTCAATGTTTTGACTATTATAAAACTGTGCTCTTAGGAAAATTCTATTCATGTATTTTAGTGTATATGTATAAAGTATTTGGTCAAGATACTAAAGTGCACCTGTGGGAGAAATTACTGGAGATATATGTATTCACCAAATAAAAGAGTTGCTTACCTATACTTTGTTTTCTTTTATTATTTTTATTTTATGTGTATGAGTGTATTGCCTACATGCATGTGAATGCACCCATGTCATTCAATGCTGCAGAGGTCAGAAGAGGGTTTCAGACTCCCTTGGAACTGGAGTTAAGGACGGTTCGTCACCGCCATGTGGGTTCTGGGAATTGAACCTGGGTCCTCTGCAAGAGCAGTCAGTGTTCTTAACTGCTGAGCCATCTCTCCAGCCCCTAGTGTTTGTTTTCTAAATCAACATTTTTAAATAATCTAGTTTTTTAATATTTTTAAAAAATTTTTTAGAAGAAGCATTTCATTACAGCTTTAACATACTCAATAACAGTTTCCAGAGCAAAGATACATCTCATTCAAAAGTGGCTCTAAAATTTTTAGGTTCGCTGTTGAACCTAATAACCACATACTTAGGAGAAGCATTTCATTACAACAGCATTGACATATCCAATAACAATTTCCAGAGCTAAGATGCATCTCTAAAAATTGGCTGTCAATTTTTAGGTTCACAGTGTTGAATTAATACAGTTATACAATATTGTACTCAGTATAAACCCTATAAGACATAAAATTGAATGAAG
>NW_008360330.1:987432-989298 GCF_000622305.1 Nannospalax galili | reverse complement strand
AAAGTGGCTATAGAATATTTAGGTTCACAGTTGAATTAATACAGTTATACAATATTGAACTCAGTATAAACCCTGTAAGATATAAAATTGAGTGAGTCTTAATCCTTTAAAGAACATCTCCATTTCATTTTAAAATATGCTGTTTCTTACTTTATTTTATTTATTTATTTATTTTGGTCTTTTTGAAACAGGGTCTCCCTGTAGCCCCAGCTGCCCTGGAACTCACTATGTAGACCAGGCTGGCCTTGAACTCACAGAGATCTGCTTGCCTCTGCCTCCCGAGTGCTGGAATTAAAAACATGTACCAACCACTCCCGGCTGTTTCCTACATTTTTAATGCTACTAACACTTAGATGTTTGCACATGTGTCTTTAATTTCTATGTATCTGATGATTGCTAGTCACAGTCAGTTACACTTGGATCCTTAGTACCTGAGTATGGATATAAAGTCATCAGGTAGATTTCACTGTTAATGTTTATCACCTGTACTATTTAACATGAAGTAAACTTTTATGCTTCTTCATCAAATATGTCTTTTTTTTTTTAATTTGTTAAATTTGTTGATTTTTCTGTATGTATATCATACAGATCATCCCACACAGTCTTATTCATCTATATACCCAATTCTCACAGGGCACCCTCCCATAGCCTCCCCCCTCCCACATACTGGAGCTCACATACTCTGTCATCCCTGTTCCTGTCCTCTATGTTGTCAACACCCCCAGCCATTTTCCAGTGCTTGTCCATCTGCTGAATCTAGTCAGCCTACCGAGAGATCCTTGTTTTAGGAAGATCAGCTGTTCCTCATCTAGCAGCAATCAGTTGTCAATACTCCTTTAGATAAGATTGGGGTCTGCTGTTCATTTTCCCAGTTCTATGCTGGGTTACTGTATGGGAGTCTCTTGTGCCACCTTGGCCAATAATAACTCAAAGGAAGGTATCACCTGTCTGGCATTGTTGCTTGTTTAGCTATACATATGGACTCTTAAATATTATATTGACCCCATTAATCCTTGGCAATACTTTCCTTTTGGGTGATTAAGACCCTACAGTTGGCACAGATAAAACAATTTATTTTTACTCTTAAGGTTGTTTGAGGATCTGTTCCTCAGAGGACACATGGGCTTGGGAAGAGCCCCTGGCTCCTTTCTTTTATCAGTTTCGACTACGGGAAGACAAGTCAAAGGTCCTGCTCAATCATGTCTGGCTTCGCTTGGAAGCATAGAGGAAATGTTTCTCTGTTTGGCCCTCCTTTTTAGACTGGACACTGGTTCAGGCCCATCTGGTGGGGTCTATAGGGCCTCCTTGATCAAGAGGACAGGTGACTAACCACAGTTACAGGACATTTTGAGAGATGCTCATAGTCCCCTGGAACTTATTCAATCTAGGAGGGCAATGAGAAAAACTGTCTTTTATGTCCCCCGGACCAAATTAGTATAGGCCTCAAAGTATTGCTGTTAAACATCCAAAGTTAGTTCTACCAGTCTGGTACTTTTAATTACTATATGCCATGTAGATAGAGCTTGGGCAAAGACCAAATGCTCTCAGATAAACCTTGCCTATGCATATATTACATTCTTTGATTTGGCTGTGCAAGGTGAAAGATGGGGTTTAGATTCATTCTTCTACGGGTAGAGATCCAGTTTTGCCAGCACCATTTGCTGAACATGCTGTCTTTCCTCTAGTGAATGTTCTTGGCCCCTTTGTCAAATATCAGGTAGCTGAAATTGCATGTACTCATATTTGGATCTTCAATTTTGTTCCATTGATCTATGGGTCTATGACTGTGCCAGTAACATGTTGTTTTTATGACTATAGCTCTGTAATGCAGTGTAAAATCTGGTATGGTAATCCCACCATCATTGT
>NW_008360330.1:985264-987386 GCF_000622305.1 Nannospalax galili | reverse complement strand
TATCTAAAATACACAGAAACACATAGTATAATAGTTGCCAGGGGTTGGTTAAAAAGGAAGATGTTTAGTGAAAACAATTATACAAGATAACACGTTCTGGAGATTGGCTGCATAACACTACTACTGAATTGTACACTTTATTTTTATTTTATGTGTATGAGTGTTATGCCCCCATGTATGTAAGTGTATCCATGTCATGCAATGCCCACAAAGGAAAGAAGAGGGCATCAGATCCCCTAGAACTGGAATTATGGATGGCTGGGATTTGAACCCAGAACAGCCAATGCTCTTAACCATTGAGTCATCTCTCCACCCCAAGAGTACTGATTTTTGTAGATTAATTTTGTAACCTGCCACTTTAAAGAAAGTGCCAATCAGTTTTAGGAGTTTTCTGGTGGAATTTTTGGGATCTCCTAGGTATAGTATCATATCATCTTCAAAAAGGGATAATTTGATCTCTTCTTTTCCAATTATTATTCCCTTAATTTCCTGCTCTTGTCTTATTGCTCTTGCAAGAGTTTCAAGCACTATGTTAAAGAGAAGTGGAGATAGTGGACAGCCTTGTCTGGTTTGGGATTTCAATGCTATCAGTTTTTCTCCATTTAGAATGATGTTGGCGGTGGGTTTTTTATATATGGTTTTAATTATGTTGAGGTATGTTCCCTCCAGGCCAATTCCCTCTAGGACTTTGAACATAAATGCATGTTGAACTTTGTCAAAGGCCTTCTCTGCATCTTTTGAGATGACCACGTGGTTCTTGTCTTTGAGCCCATTTATATGATTTATGATGTTTATTGACTTACACTGAACCATCCCTGCAACTCTGGGATAAAGCCGACTTGATCATGGTGGATGATGTTTTTTGATGTGTGTCTACATGCAGTTTTCAAGTATCTTGAAACTGTTTGCATCTATGTTCATTAAGGATATAGGTCTATAGTTTTCTTTTTTGGTTGTATCCTTGCCTGGCTTTGGTATTAGAGTGATGCTGGCTTCATAGAAGGAATTTGGAAGTTCTCCCTCCATTTCTATCTTTTTGAATAAATTAAGTAGTATTGGATGTAGATCTTCTTTAAATGTCTGATAGAATTCTGCTGTAAACCCACCTGGTCCTGCGGTTTTTTTAGTCGGGAAGTTTTGTATTACTGTTTCAATTTCTTTTTGTGTTACGGGTCTGTTTAAGCTGTTAATCTCTACTTGGTTTAGTTTTGGTAGCTCTCATGCCTTTAGATATCTGTCCATTTCTTTTAGGTTTTCATATTTAGTAGCATGTAGGTTTTTAAAGTACTCCCTCATAATGTTCTGTATTTTTCTGGTGTCTGTTGTGATGTTTCCCCTTCATCTCTGATTTTGTTGATCTGGAGGTGCTCTTTCTTTCTTTTGGTTAACGGGGCTAACAGTCTGTCAATCTTGTTTATCTTTTCAAAGAACCAATTTTTGGATTCGTTGATTCTTTCTATTGTTTTGTTTCTATTTCATTAATTTCTGCTCTGATAGGGCTCTAGTGGGGAAAGGGAGGCTATGGGAGGGTGCTATCTGGGAAGTGGGTATATAGTTGAATAAGATGGTTTGGGATGTTCTGTGTGATATACACACACAGAAAAAAAAATCAACAAATTTTAAAAAATGTATTATATTTGAGGAGGAAGAATAAAAGTTTACATCATGTTAATTAGTAGAGGTGATGAACATTACCACTGAAATCTACTGGATGACTGTACAGACACACACAGGTGCCAAGGTTCCGAGTGTAAATGATTCTGACTAGTAATAAGCAGATACATACAGATTAGAGACACATGTGCCAACATCTCTGTGTTAGCAGCAAAAACAATGAGTCTTTCTGTAAGAAACAGTATATTTTAGAATGAAATGGAGATCTCTTTTGAGGGTTAAAAACTCATTCAATTTTATTTCTTATAGGGGTTATATTGAGTTCAATAATGTATAACTGTATTGATTCAACAGCTAACCTAGAAATTTTATAGGCACTTTTGAAGGAGCTGTGTCTTTGCTCTGGAAACTGTTATTGGGCATGTTAAAGCTGTAATGATATGCTTCTTCTAAAAACAATATTTAAAAAAAACATAACAAACAGCATATCCTGAAATACAGTTCTTCT
>NW_008360330.1:973715-984673 GCF_000622305.1 Nannospalax galili | reverse complement strand
GGAAAATATTTTTTAAAAGAAAAATTAATACTAGACTAAAAGTATATAGAATTTCCATAAAAATGATATCATTTATTATACCTCCAGTTGAGTAGATTAATAGTAAAATGATAAAATTAAAGATTATTGTATACTAAATTTCAAAAGCAGTTGAAGATTGTAATGGTTATAAGCCACCCATGCTATATTTCCCTCTAAATATAAGTAAATTTCTTATAATTCAAAAATGGATATAATAGCCACTATTGTGATAATTCTTGCACTTCTTAAACTACTAAATGTTACAAAATTACTGCCAAAGCACCTGGAAATTTATCAGCACTGAAGAATCTAATTATTTAAAATAGCTATTTAGACATGGAAAAGTTGAAAATTCAAAATATTATTTTGTAACATATTTTCATTTTTGGTCTTATGTAAGAAATAATCATGGGTAAGGAAAGGACAGTAGTCCAAAAAGAAGCAGGCTCTGACAGTGATTAATATGAAGCCGCCAAAGGACATCTGCAGCAAAGAGAAGCAACAGCTTATGTAACTGATAAAAAATTAGTCAGCAAGACCCTAACAACACACTTCCTTGGACCCCAAGACAGTGTATTTGATGAATTGTTGAAATTAGCCTACAGTCTTCTATTGGCTTAAACAAAAGAGGAAAAGTACAGGAAAACACCTCTCAGTTGACTCTGTTATTCAAATTGGCTGACAGGTTGGTAGGTTAATAGAATATGCTGATTAAATTATCAAAAATAATGCAATCAAATATACTTTCATTAGCACTACGCTGAATATCAATTAATCTTTCTAAAGGATCCTGAAAGCATTTCTGTATTTCAAGTTATTTTTAAAATCCATGGCACAGCAATATAAGTCAATTAATTTAAAGAGTATAAGAAACTTTCGTGATATCCATCTTGGAACATACTTTAGGTGCTTCTGATTAGCTAAGTTCACAAAGGCTGACTTGTTGTTCAACCTTAATTACTGTAGAATAGGCAGTGTGAAAAAAATCTATTTGACTTTGCTAGTTATTTGAATCACTCTTGATGTCCTTAGGCAGTGAGGACAGAGTATATTTCCCAATAATTACAAATTTGAAGATAATCGTTTATAAACCTCCCATAAATCTCAGAAGAGATTTCTTAGAGATACTGTTCTCTTTCAACTTTAATCCATATACTATTGTTTTAGCTTGTTTCTCCGTTGCTGTGACAAAATACTCTAACCAATAGCAACTTGGGGAGGAAAGGGTTTATTTGGCTTACATATCCTGGGTCACAGTTCACCATGAGGGAGCCCAAGGTAGGAACTCAGGGAAGGAACCTGGAGGCAGGAGCTGAAGCACAGGCCATGGAGGAAAGCTGCTTACTATCTTGTTCCCCTGGCCCCTGCTCAACCTGCCCAGGGGTGGCACCACCTATAACTCACAGTGGGCTGGGCCCTCCCACATCACTCAATAATCAAGAAGATGCCCCACAGACATGGCCACAGGCCAGTCCAATGGAGGCAATTCACCATCTGAGGCTCCCTCTACCCAGATATGTCAAGTTGTTAACTAAAGCTATCCAGCACAACTATATATAGTATGTTTTTAGAAAGAGCTCTGATGTGTAGTAATTTCCTCTACATTCAAACAGTCCATCCTCTGAAGTGAGGTCTTCTAAGACTAAGGAAGTAAATGAAACTCAGAAGTCTTACAAGGCTCAGGAAGTTATCAAACTGACTGGAAGCTCCCAAGGTTATATAAGCAGTAACAAGGAAGAAGACTATGACCAACTGCAAGCTGTGGAGGAGTTCTAGGGATGCACATTCTGTGAGTTGTCACTTATGCTGGAATGAATTTTGGTGATGCAGCTGACTATGAGTTATACATGCTTCTGTAAGTAACACCCTCAACCACACTCCTGTAAGTAACCCCAATAAACGCATTGGTTACCAAGCTGGATTTTGACAGAATCATTACTTTGGTTCTGTCATTGATGCCCTATCTGAGGTAGGCAGATGTTCACATCTCCCTAGGAAAAGTGATACACAACAAAGGTAAAAAAAGATTAAGATATAGGATATTTAAGAATTATTTTGTACAAAACAAAGCAGTACTTCTCATGGCTTGAATGTTAATTCTTATCATAGTGATTATAAAGATTCCTTTAGGAGAAAGATGTCTCTTGGCCTTGCCAAGCACACTCATGCCACTGCTCACAGTATCCAATCTCCTGAGGGAGGGGCCTGACCATTTTAGATACTAGATGGGTTCAGTGCTAGAAGAAGGATTCCTTAGAATGTGTGATTATAAAGTGCTTGATATCACTGAGCTTCCCAAGAAGATGGGATGTGAAGATACCAAAGAGAAAAGAGAAATAAGAAGACTCACAGAATCATAAATAGATGATAATCCATCAGCAGGAGAAATCAACCTCAAAGTGAGGTAAAGTGAAGAGAACCAGCCTTTATCACTTTTCCTAATTGAGGCAATCAGAATGAAGACATCAATCTACTACTAGTGCTCAATTTCAGAGTGCCCAACTCAAGAGTGCTTTAGTTTTAAACTTTTGAGGCCTCTCTGATGCATCCACACTATGCACTGCCTCGTCCTTCAGGAAAAGGTTTCCACGTCTTTCTCAGACATTTAAATGATCTGATCTCCTCACATCATTTCGGCTTTGATGAATCCCCAATTATCAGCCTCTAGTTTCCAACTAGTTGCTGAAACAAGCACAGAAACAGGCTTTGTGGGTCATGGTTCACCCACTAATAAGACCTCTAAAAGATGTCCTAGAAAATCCCAAATTTAAAGAATTCCAAACAAACTTCATCATCAGCTCTAAACTTCTTCCTCCATTCAATCTTATTGAAAGTAGTTTTTTTTGTTTTGTTTTGTTTTGTTTTTTTTCAGCTCAAAGTATCAAAACCCATTAGGTCACCAAGCTAGAAAATTGCACATGCTACCTTTGACCTTTCCTTTGCTAATCCATCCACAATTTTGCTTCCTGAATGCTTTTTATTCCTTCTTTTTCTTAGTTCCAACATCTCACAGAGACTGCAATTTTCTAACTGGCCCCTCTGCTGCTGCTAATCATTCTCTCTAATTCCACCCTCCATACAAACAGAACCTGTGTTATTCCTGGGCTGGGCTCAACCCTTTCTTATTCGCATGAGAAGAAAGCCATTTTAAATTGCCTAGTCCTCATTATGTGGCCCCTGCCAATTTTATCTCCACATTCTTACTCCTATTTCTTTTGTTTACAACTTTCAATTCTGTTTCTCCTGCCTTCCTCAACTTTATAATTATTATGTCTTGCCAAAATAGCCACCTACTGCAGAAAGTGTTTCCTGAATGTTGTCACAGAAATGGATTGGGCAAGTCTCCTGTCTACTATCTTGCACAGTGCTTCTTTTTGACTTAGAACACTAAGCTCTCCAGTGACCAAGGATTATTTTTGTCAACAACAAAAAAATCAATGAGAACAGAGGATACTGAAAATAGTAAGTTTGTATGTGCATCATCTATGCCCCATCCTGAACTGTAAGGTATTTGAGAGCACAAATTACAAATGATTCATCTTTGTAATCTCACTTTCTAGCTCTGGACCTGGCAAGTGATGCTCAAAAAATGTTCTGTTAAGTGAAAGTGGCTGATAGAAAGGAGAATATGTAAATAAATCTCAGGAAAGCTAAGAGATTTCCTTGTTATAGTACAGTGGTTCACGGTATCAAATTCTGATAGCTAGCCAGTTACATTGATTTCTGTATTTTAGATAGTTTTAGTTAAAAATAACTCCAAATAAGCACTGTATTTGCTTCTAAGTCAGCAAAACTAATTGAAAAACTGTCCTGTCTTTGACATCAGATCTTTTACTTTATCACCCAAGACATACTTTTTAAAGAAGATATGCCAGTGGGCTGGAGAGATGACTCAGTGGTTAAGAGCATGGACTGCTTTTGCAGAGGACTCGGCTTCAATTCCCAGAAACCACATGGTGGTTAACAACCATCTGTAGCTCCAGTTCCAGGGGATCTGACACCTTCTTCTGACCTCTGCTGGCATAGCACAACACAGGTGCACTTACACACACATAGGCAATACACTCATATACATAAAATAAAAATAGTAAATAAAAATTTTCAAAAAAGATATGGCAGGTGTAATCTTCCTCAGGAAAATGGGAAATCATAAGAAATAGCAAAATGCTGGAGAAAATAAGTAACATCATATTATTTATCACATGAAAATTTACTTACGTGCAAAAGCAACACAGCAGCAAGAAAAGACTGTCCTTGACAGTACCCGATGTCTTCATCATACACAGAATAAGCCTAGAGAACAAGAATGAAGGAGAAACATTAAAAAGATTCACAGATTTTTAGGGTGTTGGCTTACATCAGGCTCCTGCTGGTTCCTGTCCCTGGCCTTTTCACAGTTCCCACTGATTTTTTTTTTTTTTTTTTTTTCAGTTTGAGTCCATATGCCATGAGCACAGTGGGATTTCCCTAAGAGACCCTTTTCTAAAGCAGTCCTATATGTCCCATTACCATGGGTTCATCTTTAGACTGTGAAAATGAAGAGATGATCAGGTCACCTAACTTGTTAATGTAAGATTAGGTATATGAGACTAACAGAACCATGGGCAAGGGGCTCAGAGGTTAAAAGGCTCCTAAAGTTCAATGAGAATTCATCTGCACTACAAGGGAAAAGTCTTGACACTTCACAAAAGCAGAGTGCAGGCCTCTTATTCTGAAAGACAAAACCAGTTACTCACTAGACCCTCCAAGCAGGTATGTCCAAACTGGTTGGAAGACCACATACAGTGGAGGACAGCTGTGAATGTGGCACAAGAGAAAATAATAAACGTTTCTGTGATTTGGGGAAGGTTATGGGGTGTGAGATTTGTAGATAACAATGTGTCACAATGTCAAAAGCCGAACACACATGCTATAAGCTCTCAATGACCATCTAGGCAAGCACTCTACCAACTGAGCTAATCCCCAGCCATTCAATGACCTTCTAAACTACTCTCTCATTCTCTATGATGCTGAAGAATAAGACTGGCTCTTCTTACCTATACTGCTAGGCAGATAACATTTAGCATTGCCCTGCTCTTTTTTTTAAATAAATAATTTATTGAGAATTTCATACATGCATATAAGGTATTTTGATCAAATCCATGCCCGCTCTCTCCCCTCCAACTCCTCCTATATCTCCCCATCACTTTTTTCTGATAACTTCATGTACTCTTTATTTTTTTTTTTTAATGGGGCGTTTTGTTACTCTATAACATTCCCCTCTCTGAAGAGGTAACTCTAAAATCTTTTAAGGATTAGATACAAGCTCCCAAATACTTTGGACATTTTTGGTCTTTGGAACAGAGTATGTTGCTAAAGGGCGCAAGGACATTTTGAATTATAGCCAAGAAGCTGCTTACTTTTCTTTGGGGTCCTGTTACCCTAACTGCCTAACCAAATCCTACCTCCTATTCTTATCACACCACCTCTGAAGAGATTATCCAAATTACCAATAGGGAATTGGGACACAGACGGCTCTGGCTTCTTCCATGCTGAACAGGGACACAGGGTGAGGCAACTGGAGTACCCCTTCAGTGGGTCTATCTAAAACTCTCCCAAATGCAAAACTCTTATCTCTACGGGGAAAAGAAAGTCCTTGAATCATGAATAGGAGCTGTGAAGGAGAAGTAAAAGCAGCAGTAATTAGCATTAGGAGTTCTAAACAGGGAACTAGAAAAAAGTCTAGTTCCCTGTCTCATTGTGAGGTCTCACTGTGTAGCCCTGGGTGGCCTCAAAGTCACAGAGATTCCCCCTGCCTCTGCCTGCTGAGTGTTGGAACTAAAGGTATGTGTGCCCTGCAGTTTTTGCCGACCGGACAAAGGGACCTCACATTGCACATGCATTCACTATTGCAGGTATTCAGGCTATTCCATACCTTTAACTACCATTAGAATCATGCCAGCTGGAAGACAAGAGTCCTGCTCACAGAAAATACAGCTCTCCTTGGGAACTAACTAATATACCATTTAACTTAACATTACCTCTTTGTCTTCAGAGGAAAGAAAATGAAACTGTGTAGTTAATATTCACTAATACTCCAAACACTTGAAAAGATCTTTTACACTAGTTTTAGGAGGTTGACTCAGTAAGGACAGTCTGCTGATTAAAAAGCAACAACAGAGGTTAGAAAACCTTTCTGTCAAAGTCTAGACGGCCAACATTTTAGATTTTGAGGGTTAATCATGTCATCAATTAAAATGTAAAAAATTTCTAAATCAGCCGGGCATGGTGGCACATGCCTGTAGTTCCAGCACTTGGGAGGCAGAGGCAGGCGGATGTCTGTGAGTTCAAGGCCAGTCTGGTCTACATAGTGAGTTCCAGGACAGCTGGGGCTACAGGGAGACCCTGTCTCAAAAAGACCAAAAAAAAAAAAATTTTCTTAATCAAGAGAAGCACAGAAATGGGCTTTGTGGTTCATGTTAATAACTGAAATATAATAAGAAAATTCAGGTGTTGCCATGTTTATAAAATCCAAGCATCCCAGAAGTGTTATGGGAATTCTAGGTAGGTGTGCCATTCTACATAGTGAAATATAGACATTTTATTTTCAGAATCCTTGAATTGGGTCATTACAATATATCCAAACTGTCATTCCTCCAGGAGGTTCCCTCATGGCTCTGAAGCCTAACATCTCCTCCTTAGACATCAACTGATCTCATTTTTATAATGCATCTATATATTTTTTTAAGAATTTCATATAGGGCTAGAGATATGGCTCAGAGGTTAAGAGCACTGGCTGCTCTTGCAGAGAACCCTAGTTCAGTTTCCAGCACCAACATGGCAGCTAACAACTATCTCTGACTCTAGTTGCAGGTGAGCGGGGTGACCCCCTCCTTGAGCCTCTGTGGCCACTGCACAACACAGGTGCACTTAGATACACAGAGTCAAAACCTCATACACAAAATGAATTAATAAATTTAAACAAGAATTTCTTATAAATGATGCTCTTTAGCAATTCATAACTCATTGTTCAGTATGAGTTTTGATACATACAAGAAGGAATATGACAAGATAGCTCATAGTGATGGTCTTGAGAAAAAAGATTGGTGACGGTAACAGAATGAGGCTAGCCTCAGGCAACTAGCTTCACAACTAGAGTACACAAGAGTCACAATGCATGTAATGAACCATGTAAGGAATTTTACCATACAAGATGAATATTTACCTGACCATAGGCACTTCTATATTGATCTTGAATTTCTAAACTTGGAATTTGGCAAGTAGGATGGCAGAGCCTAGGTGGCTGGGGCTTCCAGGGACACTGGCAGGGCAGAGTCCACCTGGCTGCCCATACAGTACTAGAATTACACAGGTAGAGCCAGTGTACATGGGCAAAGCTGAGCGAGGCTGCCCACCCCACACCCTAGTAGCACCCATGATCTGCCAACCATAATCATTACCCAGTGGTTATCAATACTTGGCTGCAGTCCTCAACAACATTAGTAATCTGAGAAGTCCACAGATTTCAGAAAATAAACTAGAGGACACGGTGTAAAGCTGTCCTGTGAAGTTGTGGAACTTCCCAACTGCCAGTCAGAAAATCCTGGATTGGAGGCATGTGAGCTAACTGCTGCCTGCTGCGAGGATCTAGCTTCTGCTTTTACACACTGTAAAACCCTTGGAGAATCAGCCTGTTGGAGGATGCTGTTATCCACAGTGGGGTCATTGTGCTGAGTGAGGCCCAGAAATAGCCAAAGTGTAACTTGCATCCAAGGGCTGTGAACAACTAAGTTTGATGAAGAAAACCAAGCATTTCCCACTGATGAGGAAAAGAGAAACCACTACTTGACATTCTTAAGCAGTGTGTAAGAGAAACAGAAATTGAGAGTGAAAATCCCATTCCAAGAAACCTGGGCATATTCCGACCCAAAACCATGTTCAAAGGAAAGGGAGTGGGCCCTTTCTTTAGCACACCTGAGTGGAAGAATTCTAGATTACTGATACTCTAATGAGGTATGATTTCTCTGGCAACCAGCTCAGAGGTGTTAAGATGAATGGAGTTTTTCATTTGCTAATAGAAAACATGAAGTGTGTGTAATGGAGGTAAGAGGAGATGGGGTGGGGTGGGGGGTGGCAGGTGTCTGAATATAAAGGTCAGGTTAGAAGACAACTTGCAGGAGTTGCTTCTCTCTTTGTACTATGTGAGTCCAGGGGAATGGACTCAGGTTGTCTGGCTGGAGGGCAAGCATCTTTTCCTACTCAGACATTTCATCATCCAAATTTCTTTCTGCTAGGTTATAGTATAGTATTTTTGTTTGTTTGAGAATTTCATAACATATATATAATGCATTTTCATCAATCCTTTCTCTTCCCCTCCAATTATCTGCCTATCTACCCACCACTATCACTTTTCCCTTTCAATTTCATGTCCTTTTTAAAAAAAATTTAAAACCCATTGAGTTCACTTAGAGCTGCCCTTTATGTGCATGGGTGTAGGACCATCTACTGGAGCATGGGTCACTTCACAGGGGCCCATCCCTGAAGAAAACTGACTCTCTCCCTTGCCAATGGCATATTAAAATAACAACCTTAGTTTGTTCCTCTTTTCTCATGCAGCTATTTAATGCTGTTAAGTTCCCCTCTGATTTCATGAATGCTACTGATTATGGTGCTACTCCTTGTCAACTGTCAACAACTCAATATTATAGGCCACTGAAAAGGAACAGATATGTCTCCTCAACTCAGTGGATTTTGTCATAGTAGGGTCTGTGAAGACCTAATTATTTGCAAAAACCACAGCCTGAGAAAAAAATTGGGGCCTATATTACAAAGATAAGGTTCCAAAACTGAGACTATTGTGGCAACCTTTGCAATAAGAGATAGAGTAGGGTAAAGCTGGTCTACCTAGCTTCCTGATAAAGTCTTCTAACCAAATCAAATCTATCCATTCTATCCCTGAATAAACCTAAATAATAAAGTAAAGTACCTTATTCCACAGAACTAACTATACTCTTAGAACTTGACAGCAATATTAAGCCATTCAGACTTCAAGAAACAAACTCAATGGTAGAATGCTAACCTTTCAGACCTCAAGACCCTAGGTTTAATCCCCAACATGAAGGAAGGGAGTAGGGGTGATAAGGGGTAGAAAGAAAGGAGAGGAAGAAAGGCTCACTTAGGCATTCTACATAAATCTTCTGCAAAGGCACAATAAAGTCACCATCCACCATATTACCTCAAGTTCCCATCCTTAAGATAACTATCATTGTTATCACTAAAAAACTATTAAAAACATCACCTTCATCCTCAAAAACTTCCTAGAATCAGGCATGGTGGCACACACCTTTAATCTCAACACCTGGGAGGCAGAGGCAGGTGAAACTGTGAGATCAAGTCCAGCCTAGTCTACAGAGCAAGTTCCAGGCCATCTGGGGCTACAGAAAGACCTGTCTCAAAAAGACTTTTTTTTTCTTTTTAAAGTTTCCTAATTAGGAAGGTAAAGAGAAGAGCCATCCAATTCATACTAGGACCCAGTGCAATGAAGTAGCCTAATTTTGTTCCTAAATTTTGTGTACATTTTAAAAGTATATAGCAATAAGATTGTATTTTATAATTCAGCATTTTTTAACCTTAACTATAAGAAATTAGAGTAAAATGCATTACTCAGTTCTAGAAACTAATCTCTAGTATCTTATAACATCTACTTTCTTGATTCTTATGTTTATCTTTTTTATATGAATTTCAGTTCTTTCAGTAAGTTAAGGATAACAACTCAATAAAAGCAGTCATATTACAGTGTTATTCTCTTTTAACAATTTTCTGCTTGTGATATTAGTGCATTCTCCTCTAATGAGAAAAAAACTGGATCACCAGAGTCATTATCTAATGAATCTGAAAGCAGTTTTTCTTCATTATTACCAATTTACAGAGCCCTGTGTAATTTTAAAAATTGAAGATCAATTAGCATCTTTTACTTAATTTTCCTTGAGCAGTATTTCTTTTATTTTTAAATTTTTATGTGTATGAGTATATTGCCTGCATGTACGTAAGTGCACCTATGTCATGCAATGCCCACAGAGGTCTGAAAAGGGCATCAAAATCCCTTGGAACTGGAGTTATGGATGGCTGTTAGCTGTCATGTGGGTGCTGGGAATCAAACACAGGTCCTCTGCAAAGAGCAATGAGTGCCCTTATCCACTGAGCCATCTCTCCAGGCCCTATACACTAGTACTTCTAATGGTTTAATTAGTGCTTTTACTCAGAACTTATGGTGTGTGTGTTGGGGAGGTGAAAGATACAGCGAGAATGCTAAGCAGGGTAGAAAGGAAGAGAGGAAAGTTTTAAACCTAACCCTATTTAGAACATTTATGAATATAAGGTGCTTTGCCACTTCCTTTTCCACAAACTAGGAACTCTGAGATTTGTTGATGAGATGGTAGATTATAAAAGAGGAAAAGGTCTTCTCAAAGCTACCCCTTCCAGGGCTGGAGAGATAGCTCAGCAGTTAAGAGTACTAGCTACTCTTGCAGAGGTATTGGATTCGATTCCAATCCCCACAAGGCAGTTAACAACCATCTGTAACTCCAGTTCCGGGGGAACTGATGCTCTCTTTTGACCTCTGTGGGCACTGCATGACATGGGTGTACTTACATACAGACAATATACACATACATAAAATAATAAAATATTTAAAAAACTGAAAATCATCAATGTATTATAATCTTACTTTCTACTTCCACCATTACAGGACATTTTGAGAGATGCTCATAGTCCCCTGGAACTAGTCAACCTAGGAGGGCGAGGAGCAAAAAACTTTCCTTTATGTCTCTCTTACCAAATTAGTATAGGCCTCAAAGTATGTCTGTTAAACATCCAAGAAGGTTAGTTCCACCAGTCTGGTACTTTTAATTACTGTGTGCCATGGAGATCTTTTTTAATAGTTAAAACTCCAACAGATA
>NW_008360330.1:927331-973332 GCF_000622305.1 Nannospalax galili | reverse complement strand
ACAACACAGCAGACAGTAGCAGGGATATCAGAATATAAGGTCTCTAGTGGGGGGAGGGAGGCTATGGGAGGGTGCCAACTGGGAAGTGGGTATATAGTCAAATAAGATGGTTTGGGATGTTCTGTGTGATACATGCATATACACACACACACATACACACACACAAACACACAAAAATCAACAAATTTTTTAAAAATGTATTATATTTGAGGAGGAAGCATGGAAATTTACATCATGCTAATTAGTAGAGGTGATAAACATTACCATTGAAATCCACCCAATGACTTCATAGACACACACAGGTGCCAAGTGTCCAAGTGCAACCGATTATGACTAATAATAACCTTATTTTTTATTAATGCTACAATAGCTAAAGAAAAAGGGTTATAAAGTGAAAAGAATTGTGAAACACTGGTTGTCTAAAAAAGATGAAGGTAATATTCAAAAAGAGATTATTTAATACAATACTTAAGAATCTGGGGACTGGAGAGATGGCTCAGCAGTTAAGAGCATTGACTACTCTTACAGAGGACCCAGATTCAATTCCCAGCACCCACATGGCAAGTAACAACTGTTTGTAACTCCAGTTCCAGGGAATCCTATGCCCTCTTCTGACCTCTGCAGGTATAGCACGACATGGGTGCACTTAAACACTTGCAGCCAATACACCCGTAACTCCAGTTCCAGGGAATCCTATGCCCTCTTCTGACCTCTGCAGGTATAGCACGACATGGGTGCACTTAAACACTTGCAGCCAATACACAAAAAAAAAAAAAAAAAAAAAAAAAGAGTTGTGAGACACTGGTTGTGAAAAAGAATGAGGACAACATTTAATGAGAGATTAGATGTCTAGTATAATACTTAAGAATCTGAGGGCTAGAGAGATGGCTCAGCAGTTAAGAATACTGACTGCTCTTGTAGAAGAGCTGGGTTTGGTTCCCAGTACCCACATGGCAGCTAAAAGCTGTCCATAACTCCAGCACCAGGGGAATCTGATACCTTTGTCTAGCCTGTGTCGACACTGCACACACATGATGAACCTGCACAAATGCAGGTAAAACACTGACATACATTAAAAAATGAATCTAAATAATTTCAAAGAATTCTTCAGCATTAATTTCTCTACCTATTAAAATCACTAGCATTTACTTACTAATAAGTGTTGCAAACTGTTCTGTTTGTATATATTAAATTACTTAATCTTGACAACAAATCCTGGGGCAAGTATTATTATTATCTTCCTTTTATTGATGAAGAAATTGAGGCACAAAGAAGTTAAATTGTTCTAAGTCTCTCAGAAAGTGCCAAAGCCACAATTCAAACTGAGGTTGTTCTGGCTCCAGAGTCCCAGCTTGTTGCTACTGTCTGTATTTGCTTTGTGGCTCTCTGGATCTGAAGATTCATTGATGTGTAACCAAGTTCAGGAGGATGATTATAAAACCTAACTATCAAACACAATATTTCCTCTTTGATATGCACTCACAAATATTTCAAAAACTAATCAGCAATAAGATTACAATCAAAATATGTAGAGAAATAATAATCACAAAATTCCAAAGAGTGGTTGACTTGGGTGAGAGAGAACTGGATCCAAGGGGAGCATATTGGGTTACTGAAAAAAACTGGCAATATTTTTACTAACTTGTAGGCATACAAATATTACTTATTCTTTAAAATCATGAATACCAATAAAAATTATTTATTTGAATGTTTGATATATTTCATAATTTAATTTTTTAATTTAAATATTAAAAATTACTCAATAACCATTCAATGACTTATATTTAGATTTTAATTGGGTATCATGTCCAAAATATAAAAAATACATAAAATATATAAAAGAAAAAAGGGAAGATTTCACTGAATTTTAATGTAATGGTCAAGAAGGTAACCAACAAATGTACATACAAACAGTTAATTCTTATTGTTCACAGTATTTGTATTCTATCAAGTTGTAAGACACTAGATTCCTAACTACTGCATTCATGTCCCCAGGGAGGAATGGGTTAGGACTTTGGCCAAAATATTTTCAACACATCTATCATGATATAACTTTAAGTGTGTGTTTCTATTTAAAGAAACCATATTTAATAATACTTTTCACTCATTAATATTGAACTAACTTTAACTCATACCTCAGTGCAGGTAAGTATCATGCAGGTATATCACATGTCTAGCAACACTAGCCAGCACTATAGCCAGCACTATAGATGGGGACCACTGTATATGCCAAAATCAACAAGAAAAAGCACAGAAATGCAAACCCATAGCAATAAGCATACTGCAATGCTATTTAGAGTATGAGAGTTGAAGCAAGGTGGAGCTTTGCCTTGTCTACCAAACATCAAACAATTCAAATCTCTTGAAACCATACTAACATGCCAGTGAGTGACTGACTAGAAGAAGCAAAGAAACAATAAAAATATTGAGTGCTGCTTTTGAGGTTGCAAATAAATTTTACTAAGTAGGCAGAATCTGTAAGTAGAGAATCTACAAATAATGATTAGCTATATATATGTATACATACGAATATGTGTATATATTTATTATTATATATAAATATTTAGAATTAAGTTGAAATACCTTATCTCTACCATTAGACTACAAAAAATAGATGCAAAGTGCTTTTAACTAAAAATCAAAATTGTTATTATTAGAATCACGAATTATTAGTCTTAGGAAAGGTGGCAGACATTAAAAAATCAAATACAACATCTATGTAAGTATATTCTTAGGCTACAGTGATAGATTTGAAATTTGTTTATAAATGAATATTCTTATTAAAATTTTCAGTACCTAATAGTCCTATTCCCCCCCCTACTTTTGGAACCATTATCAATTAATTACTTATTTTCATATTCCTTCAGTACTTAGAATAAGTAATCCACAGTGATGAACATATTTTCTCAAAATTCATTTACCAGCTATTTTTTAATATTTTATTTATTATTTTTATGTGTATGAGTGTATTGCCTGCATGTACGTAAGTGCACCCATGTCGTGCAATGCAGGTGGCAGGTAGAATAGAGTGTCTTATTCTATGGAACTGGAGTCATAGGTGGTTGTATGTATGTAAGTGCAACTGTCTTGTGAAATGCCCGTGGAGGAAAGAAGAGGCTGTCAGATCCCCTGGTACTGGAGTTATGGACAGTTTTTAGCTGCCATGTGGGTGCTGGGATTTGAACCTGGGTCTTCTGCAAGAACAGTCAGTGTTCTTAACCACTGAACCATCTCTCCAGCCCCAAAAGCACTTTATTTTTCGGTCGTTTTGAAACAGGGTCTCCCTGTAGCCCCAGCTGGCCTGGCCCTCACTATGCAGACCAGGCTGGCCTTGTACTCAGAGATCCACCTGCCTCTGCCTCCCAAGTGCCGGGACTACAGGTGTGCGCCACCAAGCCTGGCTTCTACCAGCTATTTTCTTTAAGACTCCTATGTGTTTTCTCATAAAAGTATGACGTTATGATCTCAAGCTAGCCTTCATCAGTCCAGTGCCTAGAACAAGATTTGCTAATAAAGTACTCTAAAACTCTAGCTCAAAATTTTCTTAGAATTTTTTTTATTAGTGGCTGTGAATGTTAAACATCTCAAATTCCAGCTCTGCCACTTGGAATTACTTAACTTCCCTAAGGTAACTTCTTTCATTGAGGCAAAATGTGGACAACTGGGAAGCAGTGAACAAAACGGACAAAAGAACTGCTCTTATGAAGCTTATTCTAACACAGTAAGCCATACTACATAATTTATGGACTATGTTTGAAAGCGGTAAGTGCAATTGTCAAAAAGAAAATGGAGAAAGGGACTAAAAAGACACTAATTTTAAAGAGTATCTAAGGCAAGCCATACTGTCCATAAGAGAGAAAGCCTTGAGCAAAGAGTGAAAAAGGTTAAAGAACAGGCCAGGGAGCTCTGCTGGGTAGTGGTCGTGGTATAGAAAGCAGCCTGTTTAACACAAGGGCTCTGAGTATGAGCACATCTGCACATGTCGATAAGACAAAATGATTGATAGAATCATTTATAGCATGATAAACTAAGGTCTTTCACTTTTATGCTGGGTAAAACAAAAAGCCACTCTAAGCAGAGAGACCAGGAAGGAGGTGATGTTAATTTAGACTAGGGCAACAGTAGTGAAACTGGTGAGATATTAGCACACTGGTGAGCTGCTAAGATTTCCTGATGGACCGAATGTGTGCTGTCAGGAAAGGCAGTCATGTGTGGACTATTAATCTAAAATGACTGTGAGGATATTTTGTACCCAGAACATTTCTTTACATGGAGATAAGGACCTGAACAGTTTGGGCTTGGCTTGTTGCCTTGTTTGGGAATATCTTTCCCTGTTCCTGCTATCTCTGTTCAGGTGAGCAAGAAACAAGGTCCTTTACCTGCAGAACAAGAAGGGATATATATGCAAATCATTGCCTGCATGGCATGGACTACCATAGTGGCAAGGCCCAGGGGACCCACCATGGTGGCCCAAAGCTCACTACTGAAGGTGATCTTGCACTACCTCTTGTCTATGTGAGTAAAGTATTGCTCCATTTATGAAGTGTCTATATGCATGTCTTCTTCAACAACCCTGACACTTGCAAACCATATAATGGGACTGTTCTGAGCCCCTTGGCAAAGAATGGCAGACTTAATAGTTCTAAGAATTTCAGGAACTCTCTGTTCAATCATTAGCTGACCACCAAGTAGATTTCAATGACCAGATCTGACAAAAGACAGACTTAATTAGTTCACAAACTACTATAATGAGCAACAACACGAGGCACAGCCATAGAGACAGAACACACATTATGACTGTCAGAGCCCGAAGCAAAGATGTTGGAAAGTGATTTCCAATAAATACAAGCTTTCTTTTTTGACTGATGGAGAGATTCCAAAACTGAACAGTGGAGATCATTGTACAACCTTCTGAATATACTAAACCCTATTGAACTTTACAGAATTTTATGATATATGAACTTTATATGGGTGAAAAGGCATGTTTGTATGTACACACATTTATGTGTACATACATATTTTCCCTAATTTTAACCACTTAAAAGACTTACAAGTAATGACACCTCAATAACAGTGACTATACCTCACATCCAAATCTTTGTTTCTTACTATTTTGATTAAAGAAACAAGTCTTTTGGAGAACTGGATCCTACTGGGCCATAATAAAAGTCTTGATTCACGGAGTTATAGAATATGTCAAAAGGATACAGAAGCCGGCTTGAAGGTATCCTACCAGTCAAATTGGAGACCATTTGTGCACCAGAATGCATAATGGCAATGACAGAACATAATATAAAACAAGAATGTTAGCAAACAATTTGGGATTAGTAGGTTATCCAAAAAAAAAAAAAAAAGGAGGAGGAGATGAAGTTGAGAGGGGATGAGGAGTGGACCTGGAAGGGGTTAAGAGAAAGAGTGGGAGGGTGAATATAATTAAAATACATGTATGCATGTATAAAATTCACAAAGCATTAACAGTATTATATTGAAAAATAATTCTAGCCCACATGGACATGACAATAAGTAAATAAATGAATGAAAAGTTAAATCAAATCAAAAGTTTCATTCAAAATGAGCATTTATATAGTTATAAAATATCTTCACATAATATGTACTAACTACAAGGGATAAAATGGAAACTTCATAAAGTGGATAAGCTTGGTAGATGACACCTTATTTATGTGACCCTGTGAGAGACCACGCTGCCTGGCAGCCCTCCCTGCCCCCCAGAGCAAGCAGCCTCTGGAGAATTTGCTGATCAGTCCTCCCTGCCCCCTAAGATAAGCAACATTTCTGATGATTCAAGATAAGCCTGAGCAACCACCAATTTCCTTATCCTGCAACCAAGACTCATGGCGCCAGTTCCCCTCATCCTAAGGGACATTCATTAACCCTTTGAGACAACATCTTCCCTTCCCCTTCCCCAGCTAATTTCCCGCTTCAGCCCGTATAAGAATCCCCGTGGAAAAATAAACTTTTGCAGCTTGATCAGAGTTCTTTGTTTTGCTGTCATTCTTTGTGTCTCTTGAACCATCATTCCAGGTCCCTGGGAGTTCGAGTCTCCATCTCCCGCCCTGCAGGTTGGGGCATGACCCAAGTGAAAATAACCAATGATGGGAAACAAGGAAACTATACAGGACCCAAGAGAAAGAAATGGGAATGGATTATTCCTTCTCTGATAATACTGTCAAAGATGTATAACCTGAATCTAACTATGACAGAACATCAGACAAGATCAAATTCAGGGACAATCCAAAAATACAATTAGCCTATAATCATTACAAGCACCATGGCCAAGAAAGTGAAGTAAAGAGTGTTAAATTATTACAGATCTAAAAATCGATGAAGCATTAACAATGACATAAAATGAGTGATTCTGAACATGATCCCTTTTCTACAAAGGACACTCACTATTCAGGCAATCCGTAAAACATGAATGATGTCTGTTGCCTAAGTAGCTGCAATACATCTGTGACTGGATGGTGGGTGGGTTATGGTTATGTGGAAGAATATACTTGCTTATAAGAGAAATATTTTAAAATATTTCAGGATAAAGAGGTATCAATCTAGCAAATCACACTCAAAGTAGTTTAGTAAATAACACACCCCTACCACAACTCAGGGACTATTTTGGGAAAGGACAGCAGAAAGATCATAAGAGCCAGAAGACTGGAGCAAAACAGTGTCTTGTATACATGACAGGACCGCTACACTCATAAACTGGTATCAGCTGTGGATGCCTGTACAAGACTTGTACAAATCAAGTCAGTAAACATTCTAGCATGGAAAGGGGAAGGGTTCACTAGCCCTCATCCCTAGCTAAGGAACAACTGACAGCTGACGGCTTCTGGGAGAGTCAACCACACTCCAGTGCATGTCACCCACACTCATAAGTATAAAGATAGCACAAACTGGGCTCTGTAGGTTATTAAATTAAAAAGATAATTCGAAGTTGGAAGGAGTAGGCAGGTAGGGGTGGCTCCAGAGAAGTTAAGAGGAAGAGCTGGGGTGCATGTGATCAAAACACATTGTGTGAGGGCTGGAAAGATGTCTCAGTGGTTAAGAGTACTGGCTGCTCTTGCAGAGGGCCCAGATTAGGTTTCCAGCACCCACATGACAGCTAACAACCATCCCTAACTCCAGTCCTAATTCTCCTGGCCTCTGCAGGCATTGCATGACAGCTAACAACCATCCCTAACTCTAGTCGTAACCCTCCTGGCCTCTGCAGGCATTTCATGACATGATTACACTTACATACATGCAGGAAAAACACTCATACATATGAAATAATTTAATTAAATTGCATGAAACTATCAAATGAAATATTATATATATTATACATATATATTTAATAAATCAGGTCAACTGAGGAAGCTGCCTGGCTCCAACAGATAGTTCCAAACCCATGGTCACAGATGATCCTGGTTAAACGCAACTGGATCTCATAAAACAAATAAAAAATAACAACATGAAACAACAAAAATGTCACCAATGTGGGAAAGGGACTTGTAGGGAAGAAGGAGGTGAAATGGAGTGGGAGGGAGATTGGGGGGCTATAATAATCAGAATGCATGCCATACATATACAAAACTGTCATGGAACAAATTCAATAAAATTTTAAAAGAAAAAGAAAAAAATAGTTTAGTAAAACAAAAATTTTGCCCTTGCAACTTTCCTGTAAGTTTAAGACTGGTTAAAAAAAAATGTAATATGTGGAAATGTATGTATATGTAGTATAATTTTATTTGCTGAATCTAGTAATAAAAATTGAGCTTTAAGAGGTTATTAAGTTTGTCCTACATGCTGGTAACAAGAAGAATGTGGACATAAACTCTAGAAATAGATTCACAGATATAAAATAATCTGAACACTAGAGGGCTGAAAGTACTCACAAATATTCACTCACAAAGCAATTTTCTTATCTAAAACAGCTGGCACAATTCCTAGATGCAGACTTCTTTTTATATAACACTTTTTAAAGGAAGTCCTAGGCAACAGTTTAAAAGTATACGCACTCATTTTTAAAAAGGTAAAAAAAAAAGCTAGAGTATCACATCATTACCATTTTTTAAAATGTTCCCATTACAAGCGAATTACTACATGATTGTGGAAAATTACTCACAGTATTTAGTTTGTATTCTCAGATCTATGACTTTTAAAGACTATATGGGAACATACCACTTAGGAACTTGATAAAACAAGGAAAATTAAGAGTCTTGCCTTTAAGGAATTTAGTATGCAAAGACTTTAAGAACATAAAATACTAGAAAGAGGAAGGAAATGCCAAGAAGGAGGACCTCTTATAAAGGTCTGTATGTACTGAAACTTCATATTAAGGTAGGCTAGCTTCTGAAAGAAATGGATATCACTTACTTAACTTACTTAACTTTGGTTGAGGTCTCCCACTGGTCTTCTTAAATGTTCCTAAGAGATACACTATAAACTGGTATGATTCATCAAATCTTCCATCTTCCCTTCAGGTAGAATTACACTGTGTCCTAATGTTTCTCCCAGTATCCCCCCAACTCACTCCTTACTTTTTTCACTGGCATTTTCCCTAATATATTTCTTATACATTGAGTCCTGTCTTGTTTTTCATAGGATGTGAATTTATAGTCCATTCCATCGTCAAGTATGTAAAGTTAACTTTTCTAACATGAGGCGACTAGTACTCAGTAACTGAGACAAAGAAATAGAATATGTCAGAGATTACATTTTCCTACAAAGACTGACTATAATTATCTGAATTTTAAAGGTTAAATTTTTTTGCTTTTTTTTTTACATTTTAAAAAAGGGTCTTGTGCTTTACCTAACTCCGGACTAGAACTCAGTATGCAGAACAGGCTGCCCTTGAACTCAAAATCCTCCTACCTTAGCCTCCAGAGGGAAAGGATTATAGGTATGTTCCATCACACCTCGCTTCACAGAGAGATTTTTAAATTATCTTAATTATAGAGTTGGGAGAATGGCTCAGTAAGTAAAGCACTTGTCCTACTAGCACAAGGACCTGAGTTCAATCCCTAGAACCCACATAAAAATGCCAGGCGTGGTGGTACATGCTTGCAATCCCAGTACTAGAGAAGTGAAGAAAGGAGAATCCCTAGGGCTTGCTGGCCAGGCAGTCTAGCCTAATTGATGAGCTCAAATGGAAAATACTGTCTCAGGGGAGGTGGTCTTCATATGCATATACAGAAGTATGCACACTCACATATACGTCCACCTACACACATACACATGTACAAGCACACACACAAATTAATTTTATTGTATCCATTTGAAGTTTATAACCTGATATTTTGAAAACAAAGCAACACGTTTGTTTCTTATATGAAAGGATCATTGGGCTGATGGAAGTGCTCTAGCTACTACCCATCTGTCTACCTCTTGTAGTACATCAAATAAACTATTTTTCTAGGAAAAAAGGAAAAAGCAACAAAAATCATAAAAATTCCTAATGCAATACAATTCATTAACTAAAATATTCTTGTTGTTTATGAGAGCTCCAGCATTGTGTTAATCTATACATCACTGTGGTAGAGTGGGTAGGACAAATTTTGCGGAGGAGGTGGGCAACTAAGATCTAGACAGATGGAAAGAAGGAGGAGGGCAATTCAGATTCATTCTTCCTAAAAGTGAAGACAGGAAGAGGTCTGCTTAAGGAGGAGGCTTCAAAAGATACTGGCAAAAGCATAACAATTAGTAAGAAGGATATAAAGCTCTATGATTCTATAACATACAGAATTCACTCTAGTTTACTGTCTTGGACATTTAAGGCATTTGAATCTAGAAAAGGAAAAGGTCTCAACTGGGAGAAATAATTCATAAATTCAAAAGGAAACATGAATACTGTTTTATTGGGAGATTCATCTTGCTTTGTCTTAGGTTAGATTTCTTTTAAGCCTTTCCTTTCTATTTAGAAATAAATCTTACTCTTTTCCTCAAAAAGCAACATTGTCTTCTAAAAAGAATGGCTATATCGAAACCCTTAGGATTCACAACAATCCCTTTATGTTATTTTCATCCATTTTTATCATCCTCATTGTTGTTTCAGGTAGCCCCGCCCCCTCACCAATAGGGTCCCATGGACTTCTCAAGCTCCTGAGAAAAGGGAACCTAGCTGATAAGCACTTTGACTTTTCTCCATTGTTTGGCCAACACAGCAGGCCTCCCCTTTGATCTCTAAAGAGACCAGGTTTTAACAGTCCTGCTCTCCCACTGCACCCCCTGCCCCCCAACTTTAACAAAAAATATACCTTCCCTCCTTCTGCAGGAAGCAGAAGCCTCCCCCTTAAAAGATCCACCAGGGCAAACATTTTCCCTGCCTGGAAGGGAATCTGTCCCATGTGTTCCTTTGCTAATAAACTCTATTCCGATGGAGTTTTATCTGTGTCCTGGTGCTTTCTCCTGATCAACCCTATTCATCATACCACTACTTTTTTAATCTATCACTCATAATCCTACCCTTTCTCTCCTGTATCCTAGTAAGAGTGTGATGGCTTCAATTAGCTATCCAGTTGAAAGACTATGAACTACATAGAAATTGCAAAGTTATTTCAAGTAAAGCTCTTCTGAGGCTACGTACATGGAAAAACATCTAAATCTCTTCAGGTATCCTTAAGAGCAATGCAAATCACTCACTCTCTTTCCAGGCCACTAGCTTCACTAAAATGACCTTTTCATTGTTATGGTCTCAGAAGAAAAGAACCTATATTGGAAAATAAGATCACATTTTCTAAGTTGAATTCTGATTGACAGAAAGCTTATCCTATTAATATGTGCTTAATAAGGACCCAAGTAATAACCCTCAAAATGACTATAGTGATGTTAATAAATATAACAAATCATTTCAGTCTTATAAACAAAGGCTGAGCATGAAGTTAACTCTCAAAAACATACATATATACACTCACGTATAGTATCTCTCCTCTTTCTTTCTCTCTCTCTCTCTCTCTCTCTCTCTCTCTCTCTCAGACACACACAGTAACTGTTCAGAATAAATTTTTAAAATTGTCCTTGGTGGACTGAGAGCGAACTAAGACTGTTTTCTGCTCTTCCAGAAGACCTGAGTTGATTGCCAGCACCAACAATGGGCAGCTCACAACTGCCTGTAACTCTAGCTCCAAGGAGATCTGATGCCCTTTGGCATCTGTGAGCACCTGCACATATGTGCACACACACATACACTCTTAAATAAAAATGAAAGAAATATAAAAAGAAATCATTCTTGGCAATGAAGCAGAATTATAAAATTCTTCAAAAATAGATAATGAAAAATGATTTAGATTGCTAAAATACGAATTCTTACTCTGAGACATATATCAGTATGCAAAGCAAGAAAACTAAGTATAAGCAAAGGCTTTCAGTTGTTTCCCACTATCTTGACAGGAGAGAGAGTTTGTAGGAAATAATTCAGGCTTTACAGCTGAGATCTTTGAAGCATTTCATTTTCTACATAAGAAACAGAGCAGTCACAGGACAGGGGTGGGAGAGTACTCAGTATACTGTAGAGTTCATGATTAGCATGTTAAAGCCCTAGAATAAAACCCTAGGAAAAAAAGTTTTAAAAAAATCAAAAGGATCCATCATATTCCAAATTCCTACCAGAAAGCCAAATCTACTGTAGAGAAAAACAGCATCACCCAGTGCCTTTATAATTTTTTATGCAAATGATCCACCATTCTATTAAAATGATCAAGCATGAAGGAATGTGAATAAATAAAATCAGAAGAATAGACAGTAAAAATTAGAAATGATCAGGCATTAGACTTCATCAGAGTAGAGTCTTAAAGTACTCTAACATATACATCAAAATTGATGATTACAATAAAATACTAAAAAAAAAAAAAAGCTACAGAACCTCCCAGCTACATGGACAAATCTGAAAAGTATTGTGCTACATGAAAGAAACCAGAAGCAATACAGTATTGCTGTACTAAATACAAGACAGTGGAAGCTTATCTATATTGACAGAGGGTCAAAACATGGGGCCGGGCATGTGTGAGGAAAGAGGTTTGTGACTGCTGTCAATGCCTGGCATCCATGCTGTGCTACATTGTGACTGTGATTACACAGATGTATACTTTTGTCAATTAATAAACTGTATACTTAAAATGTATGCAGGTGGTTTTTAAAATTATGGCTTCACTCAGGAAAAAAATAAATACACTTTGTAAAGATGCACCTAACAAGTACTTAGGAATACTTTGGGACCTCTATTAAGATGTAAGAAAGGCACAAATATCATCGATACAAACATTTATCTGAAAAAGGAGAAAAGGCAAATTAAACTAAGAGAAATAAAAGAAATAAAATGAATAGAAGTGATATCAATAAAATTAGAAAACAACAAATACATAATATATAAAACCAACAAAAAGATGCACATACACAAAAGCATTATTGATTCAATGTGATTCCAAGATCTCAATTAAAATCCTGAATGTTAAGGTTCAGATAGCCCTGCCCCCTCACCAACAGGATCCCAAGGACTTCTCATGCTCCTGAGAAAAGGGAACCTAGCTGATAAGCACCTTTGAAGTCAAGAGAAGCAGACTTTTCTCCACAGTTTGGCCAACACTGCAGGCTTCCCCTTTGATTTCTAAAGAGGACAGGTTTTAACAGTCCCACTCTCCCCCACCCCCCAACTTTAAAAAAAAATACATCTTCCCACCTTCTGTAGGAAGCAGAAGGCTCCCTTTTTAAAAGACCCCAGCTCAAGACCCAGGCAGACATTTTCTCAACCTGGAAGGGAATCTGTCCATGTGTTCCTTTGCTAATAAACCCTATTTTGATGGAGTTTCATCTGTGTCCTGGTGCCTCCTCCTCCATTTGCTCATTCTCTACCAACCTTGTACCTATTACTGAAAGATTTGATTGCTGGTATTTTTTTTCCAAAAATTGGAGCTCCTTAAAAATAAGAGTTGTGCTGGGCATGGTGACACACACCTCTAATCCCAGCACTCAAGTCTCTTGCAAGACCTGAAAGGATTCATTTTTCCTCAGGGAAGTTAATTTGCTTTGAGAATACATTGTTGTCCCTCTGGGTCTGCTAAAAACACTTAACAGACTGCTTTTAAGGATGAGCTAGCAAAGTAGGTGGCCCCAGGGGTTCAAAGGGCTCTTAAGTAGCTAATGCTCAGCTCCACCTTAGAAATATGCCCTAATTCAAAAACACTCAGAAACTCCAGAGAAAGAGAGGCAGGCTACACAGAATTTAAAAGCATGCTTAATTCTCCAAGGGATTCCTGAGTCCTCCAAGGTCATACCCTGAATCAAATCCTTTGGGTCTACTTTGATCCAAGAGCACTTATCACACCATACCAAAGGGCTCTTTGAATTTGGTTGGTACAAGCCGAGAATCTCACAGGTTACTCCCAGTCAGGTAAGCATGGTGCCATGTTTGAGTATGAAGTATTGACCACAGGGTTCCACATTCAATATTTCCCCCCACCAGCCATATATGTGTTGAGACTCCACATCATGTCAGGGAGCACAACACATGGGTGGTGGGGCACAGCAGCTCACTGGGGCAAGTGGTGGAGCAGTGTGCTGCTGTGCCCCACCACCTGCTCCAGTGAGCTGCTGTGCTCCACCACTTGCCCCAGTGAGCTGATGTGCCCCACCACCCATGTGTTGTGCTCCCTGACATGATGTGGAGTCTCACCACATAAATGGAACCAGATGATCATGGATTGAAACCTCTGAAACCAAAATAAATCTACCCTCCTTTCAAGTTGCTTTTGCCAGGAATTTTATCAAATAAATGAAAAGTCTAAGACATTAGGCTATATGAAGAAATAAACTAAATCCACATGATAAATGCTATCATTCAAACTCGAGTTCCTTCAGGTACCTCAAGGAAGAGAGGTGAATTACAAGTAGTGAAATAGGAAGAAAATTCTATTTAAAATATTAACTCAGTGAAAAATAATTCATTCTCCTAATCATAAATACCCTCTTCAAGTGCAGAAAACAGTATTAATAATATATGATTATTCCTCATTTTAAGAACCAGTGAATGCCTGCATTCTCAAAAACTGTGTTTCATTAAATATAAAAATAATGCCCTAAGGGGCTGGAGAGAGAGCTCAGCAGTTAAGAACCCTGACTATTTTTGCAAAAGACCAGGGTTCAAATCTCAGCACCGACATGGTCCGTAACTCCAGTTCCAGGGGATTGGACAGCCTCTCTGTCCTCTGCGGACATTGCACAACATGGGTACATGACTTACCTATATGCAGGCAATACACACATACACATAAAATAAAAATAATAAATAAAAAATAATACCCTAAATGTTCCAGCTTTTCTAATGAATATAATCATATTTTGATGTAAAGTATTTTAAAGGCAGCTATGCTCACTACTATACCACCAAAACACACAATGTAGAGTAGTCGGTGAAACATAAGTCTATATTTATTTTTGTCTTTGCTCAGGCCACTATGCTATCAAATTATTAACCTACATGAACAAAGAGTATAGATTTCTATGTAATATTGAATCTCTCTTATTAAATTCACAGCAGTAGCCTCATCTTCAGGCAGCATTTGGGCTAACCAGAAAAGTAGAAGAAAATACTATGCACATGGGGCTGGAGAGATGGTTCAGAGTTAAGAGCACCGACTGCTCTTTCAGAGGATCCAGGTTCGATTCCCAACACCCACATGGTGGCTACGAATTGTCCTTAACTCCAGTTCCAGGGGAATCCAATGCCCTCTTCTGACCTCTGTGGTATTGCACAACACAGGTGCACTCACTTACATGCAGGCAATACACTCATACACACAAAATAAAAATAATAAATAAAATGTATTTAAGAAAAAAAACACTATGCACAAAGTCACTTCAATCTATACTATTTGTGAATAATGCTTTAGTTAATTATTATGACCAACTGGTCTTAAGTCTTATAAAGAGACGTATATCTAAAAGTAAATCTACATGAACTCTATTAGGTGGAGCAGACAGACCCAAACACCATACAGAAAGTCAGTGAAATCCACACACTAGAGCTTAACTCTTAAATTCTGCATTTATCTGACATGTTTTAGAAGGAAAAAAAATAAAAACAACAGTTAGAATCACAGAAAATTAGAAGTAGAATGGTTTTCCGAGATGCCTCACCTTTGCTGAGGAGGAAATTTTTTAAAGCTATTTTTCTGGTTTTAACGTGTTATTTTCCAGTCTTAGACCTGCCATTTTTGGGGCTAAGACTCAAAACCAGAGCCAGGTCTCCTGATGTCCAGTACTTTAAACTACACCAAGTTGTCTCACAACTTAAAACACATTTTACATCATATATAAATTAGAAAATGGCCAAAGATACCTGAGTTGTAGAATATTCTGTATATTCTCAAGGAAATTCTGAAAATATGATACTGACCTAACTAAGAAAAAAAGACAGTGGAGAAAAAGGAAAGGACTAAATGTTTTCATCTACAGAAACCTATATATTCTACTGTTAAAACTTCACCACAACTCTCCATATAAATTTATGACAACAGATGAAGCTTTGAACCATTTTGATTTCCTCTTATTCTGAAAGAGATATTAAGATGTGAAACTGAATTGACAGGGACCATTAAAACCTGACAATAAGTTTCTAGTAGTCTTCCTCTAATCTGACAGTTCAGATCATTTCTCAATTCAGCAGAGTCACAGAAAACTTCTCAACTACAAAGTCAGATTGCTGTGCCCTTGAAATGGGCTAGTTTCTAAAATTAGAATAATTAAAATGTTCCTAGTAAATCCTGCTGAATTTAAAGGCAGGGCATATTATATCTCTAGTAAAGCTCTACTGATGAGGAATTGTCAGAAAGAAATGAGGTGACAAAATGTGAATACACTCTGAAAATGTGAAGCTATTATAATATTAATACATGAAACATGCTATATTTTTGTTAAAGATCTATAATTATGTGGTCCATGTGACTAAGATAAACAAGGCTAAGTGATAAATCACTACATATATTTTATTTCAAGTCAGAAGCAATATAAGGATATCTTTTATCACTGTCTCATTTTAACAGTTAACTGAAGGTGGTCGAAAGGTCAAAAAGAGAAGAAAAAGAAGAATTTGTAAAGAAAAAGTAAAAATTATCCTATTTAAAGATTATATAAGAAAGTAGCTGATTTAGAGCAAAGAAATCATTAATGTTAATCAGCATTGTACAAGACATCAAGAAAGTAAATTCAAAGGCATATTGCTGAATGTGGAATGTCATGCTGAATATTATTCTATGAATAAAAGAAATAAAAAAGAAGCAAATTATGCCCAGTGACCATTAGTTTACATAAAACAACTTATACAGAGATGTGATGATAGTCATAAAAGGACAGTGTTCTCACTGGTTCCAAAAGGAAAGAAGGGCTGGCAAGATGGCTTAGCAGTTAAGGGCACTTGCTGCCAAGCCTGACAATCTGAGTTTAATCCCTGGGATTCACATGGTAAAGGGGAGAACTAACTCCTATAAGTTGTCATTTGACCTCCACATGTACACACGCAGCATGTGCACACACACACACACACACACACACAAAGTAAATTGCTTTTTTGTTTTTTTTCTTTGTTTTTTTTTTTTGAGACAGGGTCTCCCTGTAGCTCCAGTTGCCTGGAACTCACTCTGTAGAACAGGCTGGCCTCAAACTCACAGAGGATCTGCCTGCCTCTGCCTCCCGAGTGCTGGGATTAAAGGAGTAAGCCACCACACCTGGTGTGAATTGCTTTTTTAAAAGCATAAGTGGAGATAGACACTTGTGAAGTTATTTAGTGCTATATTACATATAACCATGCATAACTTTTTTGTGGATTATATTACCAACTAAGGTTTCCTGGCATGAGCACCAGACTACTACATAGCAGCAAGTCAAAAGGAAAAGAAACTGGGTCAACCAACTGGCCCACATAGCAGAACCGCAACAAATTTTAGGTTCTACAACATTTGCTCTTACATACATACATCTCTATAAGCCTCTTTTATCAAAGACTGCTGTAAAATTAATAAAATATTAAAGCCCACAATAATTTTTGTTTACTCTCTCGAATTTGATTTTGCTTTCCTCATATTCAAAACAGTACACTTTACAGTACATGTTAATAATTATCTTAAACACATATTTTGTAATATTCTTAACTCAGAAAGAGCCTTTAAATTCTCTAGTCATGCTGTATAATGTACACTGAAAATCTAGATGACTAGTGATCTGTACAGGTACACTATACTATTATTCTTTAATGAACACAAGTTTAGCTAATTATCACACCACCAAAGCAAAGGATACTACTACCAAAGGTACTAATTAGTGAGTCTTTATCTTTGCATTCTGTCATTTTCACAGATTTCCACTTTAAATATTGTATAATAAGGCAAGTAGTATTTTTACTACAATGGATCCAGACAGTAAGCAAGAACGGAAAGAGCACAGAAGCATATGCTTTAGTCATCTGAAGAAAGCAGCACCAACAGAGAAAAACTGAAGAGACAGCCATTGACTGGCTGAAAACTAACTAAATACTCAAGGAAATGCTGCTCCACAAGCCACAATCAGATCCTTCTAAAGAACTTAGAAAATTTATATGGTTCTTATATTTTGGCATAAATCAGAAATTAATTAGCTTATAGAATTTTTAATCTGGTGCAAAAAAAAACCTTAGCAATTACTCTTACCCTTTTATAAGCATATAATGAATATATTATATTTTTTGAGGCATCCAATATATTTGGTAATTTTTAAACTAGATGATGCATCATTTTCCAGAGATTAGTATACACTCAGATTTTAAGTTATTTATGTATTTCTTGCTCTAAAAGAAAGACTTATGTAAAAATATTTATTTATTTGCATACTTTTATTTTTTTTAATGCAGTGGTCAAGATCAAAGCCAGAGCCCAGTGCATGCTTAAGCAGTCTTCCCAAAATAGATTTCTGATCATTATATAATACTCCAAAATAGTTAGATTAGAGGGAAGGAGAGAGGGAGGGAGGTGAAAGAGGGAAGGAAAGGAAAAGGAAGAAGAGGGCCATAACCCCAACAAGCAAGAAGCATTTTAATAAAAAATGTGCCATTTCCAAATTTAAACAACTCTTGAGTAATGTATGCACGTGCTTTTGTGGGTACTTAAGTAAATATAAAATGAAACAGATTTGTGAATACTTCAGAATGCCTACTGGCAAATCTGTGCTACTCCCTAGAAATGCTAAATTTGATCATTCAGGCATTGATTATCTAACTTACAAATTGGCCATGGTGTTTGCCTTTTCTCTGCATTGTGCTCAGATTTTGGTGTAGCTGACTGTTCATTAACTATTTCTACAGGAATGGCAGGTGACAACAGTATGAGCATGCCCACACCCCTTTCTGCATTTCTGATTTAAACTGAGAACTTCATAACTTACTGGCCCCTCTCCAATGACAGAGAATCTTTTGTGTCTAAGCAGAGTACATTTCCTACAAACCCAGAAGCAGGCTCCTAACCACCCCACCCTACCCCACCTCCAGCCCCAAGGTCTACCAATGACAAGAAGGATTTCAAAATGAGAAGAACCACACAAAGAAATATGATGTGATACAAATCACAGAACTTGCCAGTGCTCAACAAGGGACCCCACACTGATTCTCACACTTGCCCATTGTCAAAAAGTAAAGGCAATTCTCACATGGTGTCTGAGCCTGTACAGCATAGTCTGAGAGGCTCTTCTGCTCTTTTCCTGCTAACAGGTAAGCCAAACTGAGGCTACGCTGTGCCTCATTCAGAACAAGCAACAGAAAGGTCACCTTGCATGCTCAGTGTGGAGGATGTGGTGGCATATGTATAAAGCAGAGACTGTAACATAGTATGAATATGACATGGAGACAGAAAGAAAATCTAAAAACCTTTATGACAGGTTACTAAAATACAGTCCTGCACAACAAATTAGAAAAACTAAAGGCCAGAGCCCTCTTTACCTTGCAGATCTTGTAGAGTGACTCTTGACCATCTCCTCCAGTGTCTTTGAAGTAATCATGTGCAGGAAATGTGCGATGAATATCTCGAGTAATGACACTCTCCTGAGCTGAATCCTAAAACGGAGGAAAAACCAGACTTGGTTATTCATGTAAAAGTTTCTTTTCAATTACAGAAAGTAACATATATACATGGAAAATTAAAAGGGTATAGAAGTGTACCTAAAAAAACTCTCCTTCCCAAAGAGGTGCAGGGCGGAGGGCAGGAGCTTAACTGGCATAGCAAGTAAAGGCATTTGCCTCCAAACATGATGGCCTGAATCTGATCTCTAGAACCCACATAGTGGAAGAAGAGAACCAACCCCAGCAACTAGTCCTCTGACCTCCACATGGGTGCCGTGGCATGTGCATGCACATACATACCTACACACACACAATAAATAAATACAATAAAAATATGTCCCCTTTCAGATCTACAGTACTTTCCCTAGGATAAGTGCTATCAACAATTCAATAATGTTCTTTAATGTGTCCATCTACAAAGAGAAAGAGAATGAGAATATCTATATGTGTTTATATGATAGGACGGAGAGATAAGAAACTTGTATATACACATTCCCATACAATGTTTCTCTCATTTAGTAGGATCAGTAGCAGATTGTTCCTTAACAAGACATGCTGCTGTGTATTATTCTTTTGAAGTAGTTATAATACATCTGAAAACAGATCTATCATAATTTGTTCAATATTAACTTATTAACAATCTTTCATGTTTTTTCTGTTTCACAGGAATATTTTATACCTATGCATTTAAATTTAAATTTTAAAATATTTTTAAAATAATTTTTTGGAAAAATGTACAAGTATTATATTTCCACCCCTCCCAGTCCCACTTCAAACCCCTCCCATACATACGTTTATAAATGTACATGCATAATGCACTGAGCCCAGTTTTAGTTCTTGTCACTTAATTATATATATATATATGTTTATGTCAAAATATAGCACATGTGTGCTGGTGCCTACAGAGGCCAGAAGATTGTGTCAGATCCTATGGAGCTGGATTTACAGGCAGTTGTGAGCCACCGGACATGGATGCTGGGAATTGGAAGAGTAGGAAGGGTTCTTAACTGCTGAGCCATCTCTCCAGCCCCTCCTGGTCCTCCTGCCTCCAGTTCCCAAACACTAGGATTACAGGCATGTACCACCTTGCCCGGCTGCACTTTCAGTTTTGATAAGACATCTTCCCTCAATAGCTGCTATACCAAAGACATTTCAAACAAGAATGAAGCAAGTATTTCTTACATCTGCCCACTGCCATGTGTCTTCTAATTTTAAAATCGTTGACAATATGTTAAATAAAAACTCAGACCACAGTCATTTAAAGAGTATTAAGTCCCCCTCATACACATACAAACATGCACTAGGCTAAGTACCCACTCATTCATGCCACAAAGAGCCTACAAGCTACAATACAGTGCCTTATGTTTTAAATATAAACTTAAGAAATGTTTTTAGATTTGAAAAACAAAAGCCCAAAACTACATAAAATTCTACATCTTATTGAAAGTGACCAATTATTACCTTGATTTCATTTCATTCCTGGAAATGTTTGATTTATCTGTATTTCAATGTCAACAAAATAGAATGAACTACTTTGAGTAACCCTAATGATGAAAATACTTTGTACAATTCAGAGAAGCATCAAAGACTACTATTGCAAATTAAAAGTACTTGCTTTCATAAAGACTGCACAAATTCCCTTTCTGTCTCATATCAGGAAGGGAAAATCTTTAAAATACAAGATGCTTTAAAGATGTGGGTTCCTTCTCTTTGCAGCTGATCAGGTCTCTGACCTTATCTTGCTGCCTTTTCCACTTCACTGCTGCCTCATGCTGGGTGGTAATTAGATCTTATATCATGTAGAGGCAGAAAGGAAGCAAAATGAAAAGATACAAATTTGCCAGCAAACACCACATATGATAAATCAGCCCAGAGGACACTCTGATGGCTTATAGGAACAGAATATTGAAGCTGAGTAAATATAGAACTTTAAGACCTGGACAGGTCATAGACCATAGGAGAGAACTTACTACTATTATTCTGCTAAATGGACACTATAGTATTAAACCAACTCATAATGACTTATTGTTATACCCATAGATCAATGCATCGCTCAACTCTCGCCAGAGAAGTCTCCTCATGCAGAAATAGCAGAGACCCACAACTGATAAACGTGCAGAGAATAAGAGAGTCCAGAATGCTTAGCCCCAGGATGCATGTATCAAACTTCTGTCTCCCAAGTCTCAGGAATCATGTGTAAGAGGAGGAAGAATGACTGTAGGAGCCACAGGAGGTGGATGATCACAAGGAAACAGTGTTTTTCAGATAGCTGGGAAAATACTCATATGAACTTATAGCAATGGTAACAGAACACACAAGACCCACATAAGATCAAGCCAGACAAACTCCCAGCATAGAGATGGGAAAGTGAGTAAGAAGCCCCAATCCTAGCTGAGAAAATATTGGTAACTGAGAGCTGCTGGGAGAGGAAGAGTCAGTTTTTTTAAGGGTATAACATTAGGTAGGTTGACTAGCCTCCTGTGAATGAACCAACACTGAAGAGTATTTGTGGACACAAATTAGATTAAATAGCCTTGCCTTAAATATTTGCATCTATATCTATAGCTATATACATACACACATATTTAATAGAATAGATGAAATTAGACAGAATATAGTATGGGTGCAGACAGGGAAAAAGGTCTGAATATGCTAAAAATAGATTGTATGAAATCCTCAAAAATTAAAAAAAAAAAAAGAAAGAAAAATGCTGAAAGGGTAGTTGCAGGGAAGAAAACCTGGCAAAACCAAAAAAAAAAAAAACAAAAAACAAAAAACCCCCCAGAAACTTAAAATCACTTATTAGTAGGATAAAGAAAAAGCAAGATAGTCTAGTAGCAGAAAACAAGGAGGGAGTATGTTTCAAGTAGGCCCTGGTCAATTAAAACAGATGCTTAAAAATTATTTTTACAGAACTAAGGAAATGCTGAGGAAGGCTTCATGTATGCTAGGCAAGGGCTCTACCACAGAACTATATCCTTGTGCCCCATGGTCAGTAATTTTAAATGTTGCAGACAAGTAAAGAAAGATGACAATTAATCAGCAATCATTCACAGAGAGTTTGCAATGTGCCAGGCAGAGTGGTAGGTAGATGCAAAGATCAATGATATGTGATTCTTATACTCAGAATTACAACACAGAGTTAAATAAAGGATTCTAATTTGATGTGATTAAGACTAGTATTATAAACATCACCAAAGTGCTCTGTGAGCAGAAAAAGGGAGGCTTTTTTCTTGTGTGCTATTTGTTTTCTAATCACCTGTCCTCAGCTGTTTAGTTCATGAGTTTTGTTGTTTTGAATTCTTAGTGCTCATCTGTTTCACTCTATATACAGACTGACAGCTATGTGTCACTCTTCACATTAGTTTAGGGGATGTAGCATTCAATAAAAACCTCAGTACAGGGTAAAAAAGAAAGAAAGAAAAAGGATAGATACATAGAAAACTGATACTTATCAAAGTAAATGCATTTTCTAAGATAGTGAAAATTTGTAGGTGGGATGTCTGGAACAAAGTAAATATAAAGCTAATATACAAAAAGTAGTATCACATACCTAGGGCTACATATCTCAGTGGTAGAGCATGTGCTTAGCGTGTGAAAGTCTCAATATCAAAAGACAATAAATAAAATGATACTATCATGGGTGAAGTACTTGAGAGACAAGCACATGTCCAGCAGCCCACAGAATAACTCTTTGGACTTTGCAGGGTATTTATGGAGGAAATTATTACACCTGTCTTCTCTAGAAACTGTTTACACATGCAGCATCATTCTGTGTTTACAGAGTACCAATGCTCTGATTCAGAGGAAGAGAGGTTGGTCAAAAAATTCTAAAAAGTAAATCTTCATAACATTAAATATAATTTTTGTCTATGACTTATTGATTTGCCTAGTGTATGAACTATATAGGCAAAACGAAAGGAAAATAAAATCACCAACTTTACCTGATGTTTTCTTTCCTAGGATTCTTTTAAAAGTTCAAACAAGATAGGGCCTCAAATAGACTACTGTTTGCATACATGCATATACTTTTAAACGACATGTATTTATAGATACATATAAGATACAACGTGCTATAGTTTAGATGGGGTTTTAGTATGGTTCCTAAGAGTTCATGTGTTAGAAGCTTCATTCTAATTGTTGTCCTAATTGGTGGTGAAACTTTTTAAAAGATGAGTCCCAACTATCAAACACAGAGAATGAGTGACTGTGAGGTGCCCAGCCCTAGGTGACACATCTACAATGCAACCTCTACACCCAATGCCCAGGGAATACTGCAGAAGTGGGGGTGGGGGAGTTGAAAGAATGTAAGAGCCAGAAGGACAAAACACCTATGGCTAGTCAATGCATTCTAAACATGATAGGGAAACTGCACCAGAGAAATCTGCATAGTATGTTAGCCCAATAAGACCGTCATAATGACAAAACCTGTTGACATGCTAAGGTAGATGGGGAAAGTTCCACAGGGTTCCAACTCAAGACAAACAACTATAGGCAATCAATGAATGCTGGGGAGGGGAATCAGTTTTCTCCATGGACTAGCTCCCTGAGAGGTTACCTAATTCCAAGTGGCAGCCCTAAACACAGGTACACATGAGCACCACTAAATGGACTCAGTGTATTAAATATATGCATACGTATTTATAAACGGATGTATGTGTAACAATAATAATCAAAGAAGAGGTCAAGAAATTGAGAGGGGGTGGGGTGGGAGTGGGAGTGGGAGAACATGAGAGGAGTTGGAGGAGGACGGGGAGGGATAGAAATAATGTAAACATGATACTCATGTATGAAATTCTCAAAAATAAATAAAGAGAAGAATAGAAAAAGGCAGTAAGGAACAAAAAAGGTGGGCCCTAGTGTATGATTGCTACTTCTGTGGGTGGGGCACTGTCCTTGAAACTAATTAATGCAGCTCCTGTAGATCCCTGACTAGAATTTGTGAGAAGGTTGTTTATGGGGACAGTACTGACCCGTCCCCACTCTTCCTTCCTGCCTCACATGTCATCTTTCCCTGCTACACATGCTGTCATGACCATGAGGCCATGCACCTTGGGTCCTCAAAGAGACGGCAGAATGTAAGAAACGCTCTTTTTCTTTTTTCACAAATTACCACGGCTCACTATTTTGTTATAAAACAGAACAGACTAAGATAATATGCACTGATCAGAACAGTTGACATATCCATCGCCACAGATATTCATCATTTCTTTGTGCTGGAAAACTTCACAGTCTTCTCCCCAGCTACTTTTACTTTTTTAATATTTATTATTTTTATTTTATGTGTATGTGTGTATTGCCTGCATGTAAGTAAGTGCACCCATGTCGTGCAACACCTGTGGAAGACAGAAGAGGCTGTCAGATCCTCTGGAACTGGAGCCACAGACAGCCACTAGCTGCCATATGGGGGCTGGGATTTGAAACCAGGTCCCCTCAAGAACAGTCAGTGTTCTTAACCACTGAGCCATCTCTCCAGCCCCTCCCCAGCTACTTTTATAATGGTCACTGTCTGCTATAGCGATTCTACCACCCTACAACATCATACTTCTATGTCTAATTTTTAGAGAAATCATACACCATGCTATTTTCACGAATGGCTACCTTCCTTCTAACCATGTATGGATGTTCTCTTTCCTTTTAATATTTTCCTTTTCCTTTTAATATTTTATTTATTATTTATTTTATTATTTTATTTCCTTTTCCTTTTAGTATTTATTTATTTATTTATTTATTTTGGTCTTTTTGAGACAGGGTCTCCCTGTAGCCCCAGCTATCCTGGAACTCACTATGTAGACCAGGCTGGCCTTGAACTCACAGAGATCCGCCTGCCTCTGCCTCCCGAGTGCTGGGATTAAAGGCTTGCACCACCATGCCCAGCTATTATTTACTTTTTAATGTGTGTAAGTGTATTTCCTGCATGTATGCAAGTGCACCCATGTCATGCAATGCCTGTGGAGGTCAGAAGAGGGCTTTGGATTTCCCTGGAAATAGAGTTATGTACAGTTGTTAGCCGCCATGTGGGTGCTGGGAATTACACATGGGTCATCTGCAAGAACAGCCAGTGCCATCTCTCCAGCTCCCTTAGATTATTTTTTAAACACTTCCAATACATATGGTTATAGAGTTTTCTTCCTATATGCTGCCCTCAGTTGGCTACCAAAAGAAATTCTGCAAGTTTATATACTATATCCTACATCACTCTCTAATCTCTTCCATATCTTCCATATATGTGAAAATCAAGAGGTAGTATTTACTCTTATAGACAGATAAATGGGAATGGAATAAAATTCTATAGTGGACTGGTCAAAACTAAAAGAAAATAGTCATGTTTTCAAAATGAAGAATAGCATTAATCCACAATCAATTACCAGAAGATTTGAAATAAGAAAGAGCAAACAGTTTAAGGATCTATATTCGGTCTTCCAAATACTGACTGACTCACTCACCAAATACTTGACTCAGAGAATCACCAAACCTAACTCTTCGTAAAAGGAAGACAAAGCAATTTTGGTCTTCAATATTAATTCACTTCTGTTTAGACTCACTTTGATTATAGCAATCAATGTTTACAAGAAATAATATGAACAGAGAGGAAGGTCAAACAGGGGCCAAATCATCCATTCACCATCCAAATGTCTATACAGTTTTGAGTCAAAAAGGTTTTATTTTTATTTGTTTGATTGTTTTTTTTATTGAGGCCAAGTCTCATTACATAGCCCTGGCTGACTTGGAATTCACGATGTAGACCAAGCTGGCCTTGAAAACAGATAGAAATCCACCTGCCTTTGCCCCCTGAATTCTGGGATTAAATGAGCACATCATCAGTCCTAATAAGAAGTTTTATTTTCTACTTCCAAACCCCTTACTAGAACAACATAAATTGATATGGGGCCATTTTCTTTAAAGGTCACCTGAAGCACAACCTGCCTATGTCACAGCAATTGCCTCTAGTAAGAGAAGACCAAAGTCACTCCTCCACAGGCTCACCACTGTCCAGATTCACAATTTGACCCACAATTTACTTCACATTAGACACACTGCCCATTTCATCCACTATAGTGACTCAATAACTATGCAACCAGGCTCAATGATTCCCTTTCTCCAATCCTCACTTAATACAACAAGATTTCAAATTATTTATTCTTATAAAATGTCCGTTTCTTTATCTATGAAATGGAACAATAATATCAAATGCATAATTTGGTTTAGAATGAAATGCTGAAGATACAGTGCTTAACACCTTGACCAGTATATACTGAGCATGCATTATTTAGCTGTTTAAAATTTTTGGTAAATATGCACTTAAGACATTCTACAGAACCTGCATATGTTAACTAACAAACAATTATTTATCTTTAAGTAACATAAACATTATAATTATGCAAACAATTCTCTAGAATTTGCATGATTTACTAATCTACATATACTCTATTCTTAAGTATCTATCATGTGTCTTATGTGTCCTAAACTGTCCTTGCTTTTGTTAATCTACTAATAAAAGTAAAGTAAGAAATTATTTGGATAAAGGTCTATGTGGGGGAATTAATGCACACTAGCCATCCAAGACAAAATCATGTGTAAATATGCCAAGAAGAAGGATGAGAAATACAGGGTCAGGTTGTAGTGAAATATGGCAAGGCAGCTACCATTACTACCACTGCCTTAGGGTTTAGCTTCTAAGAAAGAGAGGAGTTGAAGACATGATTATGAAAAGAACAAATGGCACTGTAATATTTGCATGTCTTCCTCAGGACCATCCCCACCTACCAAGAACTTACCCTATATGCAAAAATCCTTGAGGGTCCCATTTCTTGTCTTTGTTAGTTTTTCTCCCATACCCCAAAACTGGCTTGGGACCACAAAACAGTGAAAGGTCTGTAACAAAATCTAAGAGTTTATTTTTATCCTGCATACCCAACTCATCACCACATAGAAACTAATGCACCTTTCAAAGGTTCTCTCTCTTCCAAACCATTAAATCATAAGACTAAACCAAGCTTTAAAAATGTTAATCTCTAGTGGGTAAAATTCATGGTACAACAGAGGTGTCATGCAGCTTGTTGAAGATCAGTTTGAAGAAAACACAAAAAGGCTAAATAAAGTGTTTGATTGTTTTATTTGAAAGCACATTCAAGTTCAAAACTCCTATCAAGAACATTGTAGGAACTGTTCAACTGGTGCAATGTATATACCCTGACAGGTTTGTAATTCTCTTAATTCCTACCAGAGGAGAATCATTACCCACTTGTTTGTTGTAGAAAAAAGTGAATGTAACACCCAAATGACAACAAACATTAGGATGACAGGTTTGGGAGAACCACATCCTGTTATTTTTTTAAGAAGCAATTTCTGAGCTGACAAAAACTAGAAAGGCATTTTAGTGAGGATGATTCTTTTCATACCTGACCTTAGCAGCAGAAGAATATGTTATATCCTGACAAGCACACACTCTGTCCATATCTTAACTTGCCATATTTCTGTGACTATGACAGCACCTTTTCTTTTTAGTCCCTGTTGTCACACCTAAAGCATAAGCTGTATTGTCACTTTATATCTACCACTAATCAATCCAACTTTGTAAATACCACACCAATCTGTTAGAGCCATTAAAAATGCCAGCGCAGACCATCAGTAGCCACAATTAAACAGGAGGCAAATGATACAGAGCTAAAAATGCTTTGACCTTATAAGGTGCTTTCTATTCTTACTGTGTACAGACTGTCTTTCAATTCTATGTTGGATGGTAAAACATCACAAACTGGACTGCTTGCATGTCCCTGAAAGCAGATGGGCTTGCAGTGGTGGGTCTCATTTGTTCGCCTTGATGTGTGCCAAAATTCCAAAGAGCAAGAGATGAAACAAGAAAGTATTCAAAGTGTATTCTAGTTTCAACATGCTGCTAAAATTATGAGCTACAAACAGCAGCAAAACAAGCAGGATCTTTGCTGATTTTATTACTTGACTATGGAGATACGTCTTAACATAAGTGGGGTATATAGAATCAAAAAAAAAAAATTCAACTAAGTCATATTATGAACAAGCAGCTTCCCAGGCACAGCACAAACATGCTTCCTAATGACTCCAAACCAAAGCCTGACATAAAGGTCAGATGTGTAAGCCACATTCTGACTTCTTGAAGGAATGGGGCAACCATGAGAATTAAAGGCAGAGGGACAGAGAGGAGAGGAGGAAATGCACTTATAGAGCAATCAACATTCATGATGGGTAGTAAGTGCCAGGGTGGGAGTAGAAGCATGTGGATAGAACAAAGCACCAACTGAAACTAGAGGATTAGCAAGCACTGCAGAGTGTGGCAATGCCTGGGTTTCCCAGAGTCCTGATATAACTGGAGTCAGAGAAGACTCTAAAACTAGTATCTGAGGTTACTTTAGATTAAAGATATAACTGTCAAGTGCACATAAGCTACACTCGGATCCATATTTGTTCTCTGAGCTACCAACAGTTCATTATTCTAACATAAAAATTCAAATGGGGCACATGATAATCTAGGAACTTCTATCAACAGGCAATAAATTTCTGTAAAAATGAAGAACTAACTTAAGCAACATGCTCATATTTTTAAAGTAAATTTCTAGTTTTTTATTATTTCTTTCATTATTAAATTATGATTTACCAAATTAGTCATTTTAACTCTTGAAATACAGAAAGTTTACAAAATAGCTCCATCTATATTATCCAATATATAAAAATAACATTATTTGGCTTTTTACAAAGAATTGTACTACTTTCTGGTAAAGCCAGATTTTGACAAATATGCCTTTCTTAAACCATTGCTTTACACATTTGACCACAAACACACCTGTTTTAACAGGGTGAATAATTTTTAGACATTTTAAAAATCATTTTCTTTCTACTCCATTTATTCTAGATCCTTCTCCTTGAAAACTATTCAAGAACCGCCACTTCTTAAACTAACAAGAAATCAAATGTACATAAAACAAACTATTTGCTGTACAGTATGAATGTTTTCATACTATACATTCATGAAAACAAATACTTTCCTGAGCACTTTCTCAAAATCAGACTCTATTCTAAATGCAGAACACACACCTGTTAGCAGAACAAAATCTCTACTTCTATGGAGAATATATTATAGTGGTAGAGGGGAAAGGCATTAAATAAGCATGCAATGTTGGCTGATTAGTGAAAAGAATCATGAAAGAACAAAATGAGAGAGAGAAAGAGAAGGTTAGTACTTTAGGTAGAGTGGTTTTGCAACTCTGAGTGAAAATATAAGTATTTAGAAAATGAGGAGTAAATTCGGGGGAAAGAAGTGGAAATGGGATGACATGCTTTGATAATTTAAAGAATTTTGTGACTATTACATCTGTAGATATCTTCAACAAAATGCCAAATTTTTTCCATTACTTTTCTGGATTAGCATTACCTCAGAAACTTCTAAAACATAATTTAGGTGATTTTACAAAACATTTTAATTCATGTATTTGAATAATGCTCTCCTAGTTACACATGTACTTATGAAAACTTACCATTTAAAATGTATTTAAAATGTGTTATGTTAAAGAAGACATTGCAATAGTATCTGAGGGAACCAAAAAGGCATAAGAAATCATCTAATGTTTCCAAAGAGCAAGATGCTTAACATCTACTAGCAAAGACAAGAAGCATGTGTAAATAATGATGGAAAGAAAAATAAAACAAGCAAACAAATCATATGGACAATGTAACTGCAAGAGTTCAATGGAAAAATTATTCCAAAGGGGTTTAAGCAGCAAAAGTAGCCTTTCACATGAGATACATGCAGGCTGGGATGGGCACTATAGGTTGCTAGATGGGCTCACAGAATGTAAAGTACATTATGCTGACACCTTTATGCTACAAATGGTAGAACACTTGTCATCCTCAGGAGATATGACTCTTAATTGGTTGGAGAAAGGATTTCATAAAGGAACAAGTTGAATGGATCCAGAGGATGGAAATATATAAACATTTACATACTAAAAACAACACATGAATTAATTATTGAAAATAAATCCAGGCCTGGCAGCACATGCCTTTAATCTCAGCACTCAGAAGGCAGAGGCAGGCACAGTCTCAGCACTTGGGAAATGGAGACAGGCAGAGATCTGTGAAGTCAAGGTGACCCTGGTCTACATAGTTAGTTGCAGGCTAGCTGAGGCTATGGGAAAACCACCTCAAAAAAAAAAAAAAAAAAAAAAAAAAAAACCAACCAAACCAAACCAAAAATGAAAGATAGATTTTTACTCAAAACACAAATGAGAACTCCTGGCCTTATTAGACTCCCCCAAATCTTCAAAAAGTTGCCATTTTCTTACTGAGCTTCATACTTCAAATGAAAAGTTATTTTAAAATTAGAAAGGTCTAGGGATATAGCATAGTGATAGAGCACTGAGCAGCATGCATGAGACTCTGGTTCAATCCCAGCAACAGAAAAAGAAATTTAAAAAGTAAAAAGAAAAAAAGGTAGATGACGTCAAATGTTGTAATTTCTTAATCTTTGCATGATATACACGTGTGTGATGTCTATTTGCACATTCATGTGGGAGTGAGCACACGTGTACATGGCACTGGTGTGGAAGTCAGAGGACAACCTCAGATGTTGGTCTTCACCTTCTGCTTTGTGTGAGTCAGAGCCTCTTGGCTGTTGGCTGTTGCCTGTTGGCTGTTGTCTCTGCCTCCATCTCACCTAGGAACACTAGAATTACAGACATATGCTGCAGCACCTGGCTTTATATGCGTTCTGGGGATTCAAACTCAGTTCCTCAAGCTCGAGTGGCAAGTGCTTTACCCACTGAGCCATCTCCCAAGCCCTAGTATGTTATTTTAAAATCAGTTTTATTACTTTAAAGCAATAAGAAACAAGCAACATAATTAATTTGTTCAAAACCAATAGAAACAAATTACATTAAATATGATATTTATTAAAAATCTCAGGTGTTAGGGGCTAAGAATGTAACTGAGATGGATGGGGAACGAGAGTTAAAGAGTGGTCTGGATCGACACTCTACAGAAGAGTACAGCACCACTTGATTCTGCACAAAAGAAGAATCATGGAAACTGGCAACATGAAAGAGGGAAAGGAATGGCATGAAGGGACACAACAATATGGCAAGAGCAGAAGAGTTCTTAAGTTGTTAGCTTCTTGTTTGCATTTTGCTGAAGTATTTCAGTGGGGTAATTATTACAAGAACCATGCCCTATGAAGAAGATCTATTCAGTTGAACATGTTTGACTATGATATGGGCTTTAATGGTCTTATACTTTCATGGGAATTAAAAGCCTCTGTGTTTTGTACCAGCTTTAGGATTGCCATATAAAACACTACATGGAAAATACTTATATTTAAATTTTAGTTGTTGATTATTATTAACTAAAAGTTAAGTGATCATTCTATATTTTTATTTGCTAAAGTTGAAGTCATACTCATATCATTAATATTACAGTGTCAGGAAAAGAAAATCTTAAGGATATTCAGACACAATTTTAATTTTAAATTGTTCTTAAATATTTTGGCCTGAGAGGTACCTTATTTGATACTAAACTAAATGCACTCAACTTCAAGCAAGCTGTGGGGGGGGGGGGAGAGAGAGAGAGAGAGAGAGAGAGAGAGAGAGAGAGAGAGAGAGAGAGAGAGAGATACTCAGTATTGCTACAGATACTGCTGTGAATAAGATCTGAGCTAAACTCAAACACTGGGAGGAAAAACAGGACATCTAGATAACAACGAACAGACATCATCACCAGTGAGAACAGTGTGTGAGGGGCCAGAAACCCTGAATTGATGACCTTGAAAACAAGATCAAATTAAGATACCACAGACTCTTCTGCGGTCCCCAAACACAAAGAGGCAGGGAACAAAGATTCCGCCAGTGAAGAACTTCTAACAAAGATGCTCAGAATGTTTACTTCATTCACACTGTCCTCTGATCCAAGCTCAACAGAGATCAATCAACTGACATTTGAAAATTTTTCCAAGTCACGTAAGAAAGCCTTGAAATTAGCACAAAGACACAAACATATACCAGAGATTTTAGTACTGTTCTGTATCTTATCAGAGTTCAAGATGTTTCTCTGGAATCTATATTTGTATTTATGTGAAGAAAAATTAGGACATAGCTTGAAAGACTTAGTGGATGTCAAGGACTAGGAACAAGTAATAGACTATTTAGGGAAAATAATTGATAAGATCTGTATTTTCAACAACTATTTCTTATTATATAATAAATGTTAGCATACATAAACTTTTTCAGTACTGTGTTATGCTTAAAATACTTATTTATTTTTCTGAAGGGTTTTCAATTTTTATTATAATTTTTTTTGGTCTTTTTGAGACAGGGTCTCCCTGTAGCCCCAGCTGTCCTGGAACTCACTATGTAGACCAGGCTAGGCTTGAACTCACAGAGATCCCCCTGCCTCTGCCTCCCAAGTGCTGGGATTAAAGGCGTGCACCACCATGCCCGGCTTTCAGTGCAATTTTTTATCAGGTAATATAGTAGCTGATTATGATGGCATCTCAACAAATTATCTTTTAAAATGATAAATTATTTAATTGAAAATACCATTTTTTCTCAAATTACATATTTTAAAATAGAGAGTTTTTAAAGTATTTTGTTATTTTTTATTTTATGTGTATGAAGTGTTTGCCTGCATGTATGTTAAGTGCATTCATGCCATGCAATGACTGCAGAGCATAAGAGGGCATCAGATTCCCCTGGAACTGGAGTTATGGATGGCTGTTAGCCACTATGTGAGTGCTGGAACCAAACCTGGGTCCTCTGCAAGGGCAGCCAGTACTCTTAACTGCCAAACCATCTCTCCAGCCCCCCAAATATAGAATTTTAAGATGAAAATAATTTCAGAAGAAATTTCATTATTACACTATGTGCACGTGCTCCAGTGATAGGACACTTTCACTAAAACTATTTTCATCAGCAACGTTAACATTTTGCCTGAAATCATCCAACTATACCTTGACAGCTTGCCATCTCACCCCTCAGAGCTGGACTCATTAAGAGTTTTTTTTGGGGGGCGGATGTCTTTGAAGGACTATGACAATGAATGTAACTCAGTATGAACTTTATGATACTAGCAAAATGGAAACACTGAAAAATAAGGTGCAAAATTTCTCCTACAATTTGATAGTTCAAACAAAAACACTCAGCTAGTCTTAGTGGGAAAACTGGAATGTGTGGAATTTCTTTTTTGTTTAATATTTTATTATTTTATGTGTATGTATGTATTACCTGCATATAGGTAAATGCACTCATGTTGTGCAATGCCCACAAAGGACAGAAGAGGGCATTGGATCCCCTGAAACTGGAGTTATGGATAGTTGTTAGCTGCCAGGTGGGTGCTGGGATTCAAACCTGGGTCTCCTGCAAGAACAGCCAGTGTTCTTGTTCTCAATGTTCTAAGCCATTTCTCCAGCCAGTGTGGGATTTCTTTAAGCTTGTTCATGGAGCTTCCACAGCTTTCCATCACCTTAGGGCCACTTCACCTCCAAGTGGGGAAAACTTGTTTCCCCCCACCCCACCCCTGCCCTCCCACATCTGTTCAATAAAGCACAAAATGCTTCTTTAAGCTGGGGCAGGAGGTTGGGAAGGGCTCAGAAGAAAAGAATGGGCAAATTTTAGTACTCTTTGTATGGGCGAGGGGTCTTAACAGGATACATTTGAAGGCTAGGGTTGGATGGATTGCCTACTGATCCAGAAGCAATACTATGCAAAAGAAATAGAATGAAAGGCACAGGTGAAATTTAAATTTTTCTTCTAGCTACAATAAAAAGTAAAAAAATAATAAAATAAAAATAAATAAATTCCTTCTTTTCATTTAAAAGATAAGGTCTCTCTAAGTAGCTGAGGCTAACCTAGAACTGCTGTGTAGCCCAGGCTGGTTTCAAATTTATTATTTTCCTGCCCTCCCTGGTGTCATCACATCTGACAAAAATGTAAATGAAATGTTTTTGCATTTGCAGCACTAGTTTTGATATGCCACATGTTAAATGTTTTACAGCACATGCTGCTGTCTACTAGACTAGTAAAGATGGTCTAGATCTTAACACAAAAGTGCCATCATCTTCCTTTGATACTTTGGTCATAAGCTTTTCTTTCTGTAGATAAAGAGGAAAAAAAATGTCTTTTGGAAAATGAAAAGGAGAGAAAAATGGAAATGAAGTTCTTAAAACTACCTTGTCCAAAAGTGTCTCAGAGCTATGACAACACACAATAGAGAGAAACTGCTTATGTTTTTGTTTCTTCCTCCAGTACTCTGAGATGTCCACGTCTATTTCTCAACCATGTATCATATAGGACATAAGTAAGAATGTTTTATTCTAGCACCCAGGCATGGTCTTAAATATTTTCTACACAATAGATTCAGACAAATTGATGGTCCAATTCTATGATTGTGTAGATGTCAGAAGTAACTTTTGCTCTAAAGATTGCCAAAACTTACAGAATTTTATTTAATTTTGTTTTGAGAGGGGAGTGAACTGATTATTTTGAGTTTGCCATTAAGGCTGTGAAAATGTGTACAGGCTAGAGTATCCAACTCCAAACTGGAAACTGTTCACTCCAAGTTTCATGTGCGTGCATGCATGGTGTGTATGTGCATGCTCCCTGTAGCCCCAGCTGGCCTGGAGCTCATTATGTAGACCAGGCTGGCCTTGAACTCACAGAGATTTGCCTACCTCTGCCTCCCGAGTGCTAGAACTAAAGGTGTGCACTATCACGCTGGGCATGGAATGCTCCTTTTAGAAAGCATGAAGTGAGGGGCTGGAGAGATGGCTCGGCAGTTAAGAACACTGATTGTTCTTGCAGAAAACCTGAGTTCAAATCCCAGCACCCATATGTCAGCTAACAACTGTCCATAACTCCAGTTCCAGGGGATCTGATGGCCTCTTCTGTTCTCGCGGGCATTGTATGACATGGGTACACTTACATACATGCAGGCAATACATTCATATACATAAAAACAATAAATAAAATATTTTTATAAATATTTTTTAAAAGCATAAAGTGAAAAACAAATTGGCTATAAAGTTACCTCCAGAGCCAGATGTGGTGGCACAAGTCTATAATCCCAGCACTTAGGATGTGGACGTAAGGGGATCAGGAGTTCAAGACTAGCCCAGGTTACATGAGACCCTGTCTGAAAAAATACAATACAAAACAAAATCTCCACACCACTAAACTACACAGTTTTAGACAAGTTACTTAATGTTTCTAAGCTTTATTTTCTCTGTTACTTTTAGTAAGCTAATTTTTGCCAACATATAGTAAAACATTCAACTCATTGTGGATATTAAGCCTAGAATTCTTTAGCATTTATTCTAAAGTATGGGGGCAATAATTCTACAATCCAGAAGCTGGGAACTCCTGAAGTCTTCTGGTGCTATCAGGAAGCTAGATCATATGTAAAACTATTTAGAAGGTCTTTGTAGTGAACAGATTGAAGGTTAGCAATATATGGCCATCAATGGTGTTTCTCTGTGAACCATGGCAAAATTTTAAATCTGTTAGTGTTTTGTAATAATTATTTACTACTCAATATAGTTGGTAATAACCAGAACTAGAAGAAAAACTACCATAGTGCATTTCATAAAATCATTTCTGGGAACTCACAGAATATATAGATATGGTATGTTAGCTTTATTACAGCTCTGACCAAATACCTGAGAATGCCACCTTAAAAGAGGAAAGGTTTATTTTGGCTAATGGTTTCAGGCCATAGCCACTTGGCCCTATCACTTTGGGCCTGTAACAAGGCAGAATATTTGTAAAAAAGTAAAGCTGCTCACCTCACAGCATCCAGTAAACATAAAGACAGCTTAAAAAAGAGGTCACAGATTAAATATACCCTTTAAAGGCACATCCACAATGATCTACTTCTTCTATATGTTGCACTCCTGAAGAGACCAGAAAGCCACAAACTCATTAATATGGTCTAAGTGTTCATGATCCAATCACCTATCAATTCCCATCTCTGAACACTGTGGCATTGGGGACCAAGACTGCAACACACAATCCTTTTAGGGGATATTTCATATTTAAACTATAATATATAGGGAGAGTAACAACACGTTTTGCAACACTGCCTTAGAACATCCTAGAATTTCAAAGAGAAATGAAACATCTTACTTCCTATGAAACACAGACAAGCAGGATAGGAGACAGTATCTGTCATCCCTGGGAAGGAAATTTTAAAGCAACCAAGGGATGAATTTGTTAAAGGTAGGGTCTAAAATATAGATGTGGGATAAGAACAGAATGATCCTAACTTTGTTCAGTGTAGGTGAGTGAAGTCCAACCACTGTTAAATGACAAAGTGCAGCTCGTTAGCTAATGATACAAACTGTTCACTGAGTAAAATACACTCAGGTCCCCTTAATAACCTTTTTAAAAATATGTCTTTGTAACAGCATTTGGAAATATAGGAGTTAAGGCTCTGGGAAGAAGAATTTTCCTGACTTTATAAATAGAATTCCATATAAATACTTTCTGTGTGTGGAGTTAGACATTTACATAATTTAGGAATCCTAATAATGTATATAGTACAGATGCTATAGTTTGCATTGCTATTTTGGGTTATGATGAAAGAAAAAAACTAACTCGGATTAAAGCACATGTGATTTTTAAACAATGAAACACCATAAACTAGAAATACACAGACTAAAGAAAAAATTCTGGCATTAATAATTAAAGAAAACAAATCTTTCTTTAAAAAACTCTCTTTGAAGTCTTAATTAATTCTATCCTTAAAACAGTACTGTAACTGCTCATTAGTGTTACAGAGACCACCAAATTATCAAGGGCAAAGGACATTTTTCAGTGTTTATATTGTGTGACGTAGACAGCATTTGACAGAGTTAATAATTTATTCCATGAAAGCTTCCTCCATGGGCTCCTGAGCACCTCTTGCCAGATTCCCTCTCTCCTCAGTAGCTTGTCTCTTTTGCTAGCAACTCTTCTTCTGTAAAACTCTCCTGAGTGCTTGCCTCTTTTTCCTTCTGAACCAAGACTCCTTTTCACATCTACAATCACTCAACGTTAAGCCATTCAGTAATGATTTCCAAATTACTTCTCCAGGTTTCTGACCTATATTTTAAGTGAACTTCTGAGCCTTGCAGGTACCTCAAACTAAGTATCCTAAAAAACAGACTCATCATCTCTCCAAAGCGTTCTCTCATTTTCACGCCCCATTGTGGCTAAATTCTGGATATGCATCCTAAATATGTATCCTTATTCCTGATTGAGCACAGTCACAGAGCTGGCCATTTGTCACCGTAAGTCCAGGTTTAGAACATTGTCATACCCTCCCCCAAAAGCCTTAATACTCTTTTCAACATGCACCTCAACAATTCTATCCCTTCCAGCCCCTGGCAGCCTCTGTTTTCTGTTTCTATAAATTCAACTACTCTCTACATTTCATATACACAGGATCATATAACAAGAGGTTTGGTGTGCTTGTTACTTTTGTTTAACATGTTTTAAAATCTTATCTGTGTTGTACCATGAAAGTATTCCACCACCTTTCATTGCTAATTTATGCTGCATTGTATAGTTGCAATACACTGTTCACCCATTCCATGGATATTTTGGATGCTTCCATTTTTTTGTTGTTATGAACAACATTGTTATAAATACCTGTATACAGGTTTTTGTGGGGGAATGTTTTCAGTTTCCACAGGTACAAAGATATGAATAGAGTTACTAGGCACTATGGGAACTCTATATTCTAAGCAGCTGTAGCAGTCTCACATCCTGAACAAGAGTGTGTGATGGCCACATCAGGCCAGGTGTGGTGGTACACATCTTTAATTCCAGCACTTGGGAGGCAGAGGCAGCTAGATCTCTGTGAGACTGAGGTCAGTCTGGTCTATATAGTAAATTCCAGCCCACCTAGGGCTACAGGGATGCCTTGTTTTAAAAACAAACAAAAAACAAAAGAGCCATTTAGATACCACTTGGTGTAAAGTGGTGGCTCCTTGTGGTTTTGATTTGAATTTCTTTTATGGTGATTGTCATTAAGCATCTTTTCACAAGTTATTTGTATTTCTTCCTTGGTGAAGTATCTCTTCTATTTTTACTTTGGTTGTCCTTTTATTTGAGTTATGAGTTCTTTACACATATAAATTCTAAATACTAGATTTTTATCATTGTGCTACCTTTTCATTTTCTTGATGATATACACTGATTCAATTTTTTAAAATTTTAATAAAGTCCAATTCTTTTCTTTTGTTATTTGTGCCTTTGGCTTTGTACATAAACCATTGTCAAATATATGGTCATGAAGATTTACCCTATTACATATTATAATCATATGCCCTTATACGTACATGCTTCCTCTGCCTGAATGTTATATTCTTTAGCTCACAAGATATGACAGCTATGCAAATTTGCAAGACATATAAAAGGCATGGTAAAAAAAAAAAAAGACAGCATAAATATTTAGGAAATTAAATTTCCATACTTTGTTTCTAGAAGATTAAGTAATGACTATTATATCTATCCTCTTTAAAAACAGTATTTGAGACACTCATATGAATACATTTGAAAACTACATAGTACAAGTAAAACAATTTTAAAGTCTAAGGAAACATATCACTTTAAAAATTCCTTCTTGTAAGTTTTTTAAGATCCCTGGTAATTCGACCATGCTCCAGGCCAGGCTCCACACTCAAGAGTATTTAAGCAAGACAAACTGGACTGGATGAGTTTAAAAAAAGAAAACACAAAGTTGTATGGCTAGGGAGATGGGGTCGATCTGCAAGGAGATCAAGGAGAAATTCAGGAAAGGAGGATAAATATAATCAAAATATACTGTATAAAATTCTCAAAGAATAAAAATTTCTAAAATATTATATTAGTTGTGGTATCTACTTAAAGAAATAATGTATGTGTGTGTGTGTGTGTGTGTGTGTGTGTGTGTGTGTGTGTGTGTGTGTGTGTGTGTGTGTGTGTGTGTGTGTGTGTGTGTGTGTGTGTGTGTGTGTGTGTGTGTGTGTCCATGCGTGTATGGAAGTCAGAGAACAACTTTCAGAGTAGATTCTCTCCTTCCAACTTGTGAGAACTTGTGTAGTCATCAGCTTTGGCAGCAAGCACTAAGCCATCTCGCTAGTACAACATAAGAATTTTTCCATGTGAACGTATGATGTAACTCTACAAGTGGTATGTAATCAAAAGTGTGACTAAATTTTCACCTTTATATTTTCATTGCACCACTTAGTGTTTTGTTTTCCCCATATGTCATTTCACAACAGATTAGTTTATTCATATTATATTAAGACTAACTTTATGAATATAGTCTATATTTCAAAAATTCCTGTAATATGTGTCCTATTCCTGTGTTTGATTTTTAAAATAAATTCCTAGTTTTGCGATGTAAATTTTTAAGGCACAATGGCTAAAAACAAATAAATTAAAAAATATAGAGAGAAACAAAACAAAAACAACAAAACTTCAAATAGGCAAGTATGAACCACTTAAAATTTTTTGTCTTTTTCATCTTAAATTACATTTAAATTCACAGAACAGTATTCCCATTATTTGAGCTGCTTCCAGCTGGACAATTTTTTCCTCAGCATTTAACAAAGTACTAGCAAATGAAAGAAGAGATCAGCATGATTGGTTAATTGAGATTTCAAAGAAACTGCTGTTCCCTAGAGGGGTGGCTAATTTCTCATTTATAAGGCCATTTATAACTCCAGCACTGAGAAATGGGCCTAATAAAATTCACAGTTAAGTAGGCTTTCAAATGCACACCAGCCATTAACATTTGGACTGCCTGCTGCTAGCAAAATATTAATATTTGATGCCATGGCATTTTCATTTTATAAATCAGTTTCAGAGTCTTATGAAACAGCTTGCATTATGTGTTACATAGAATAAACTATGGTTGCAATAGCTGGTTTAGAAAGATTTCAAAACAGTTTACAGATACTAAGAAACTACACTTTTCTGATTAGACTATTGGCTATATTCCCTCCAATAACTACAGGAGGATACAATTTTTAGAACAAAGACAGTTTACCACAATTTTCTTCAGATGAATAGATCATGATTTTGGTGACAATAAATACTTAACAGTTGACAGACACAGGTTCTGAAAGTTTTATATATGCTGATTTCAAAAAAATAATTTCAATAATTCTCTAAAGTTGTGTACTTGGAGGCCATTAATTTACAAAAGTTCTTACATCTACAGTATTTTTTAACAGGTTTTATTCTTGGAGGTAGGCCTGCTGCTTAATGACGAGGCTTTTTTTATACAACATTCACAAATTGACAACAAGGCTACATTTCAGTATCAGTGGCTGGAATTAATTCACATGGAATGGGGGTATGGCTCAGTAGTAGATCATTTATGTAAGACACATAAGACCCTGAGTTTGATGCCCAGAACTGAAAAAACAAAACTAAATTCACATGGGCCATGAATCATAGAGTGTTAAATCCAGAGAACGCTTTAGAGATCTAGTTAACCTCAAAATAGAGGTATTTTTCAGGTGAGCACTCAGAGAACCACACTTAAATACAAAAGTACTTACAGCAGGAAAGTTATAAATATAATAAATGACTTACAAGTACTTTGGTGGTCAAATGAAATGTCTTTTAAATAAAGTTACCTCTACAGATCATAATGTGAACACTGGGATTGTTATCCTTGGTTGTCACCAACAAAATCCCAGTAACAGACCTTCATTGCATTTTCTTCTTCCAATAAAGTTTTCTCTAAAACTTTTCAACATTTATTTAGTGAGTGAGTGAGTGAGTGAGTGAGTGAGTGAGCAAGTGAGATTATATGAACACATTCACAATACAGTACACATGAGGAGGTCAGAGGACAACTTGTGGCAGTTGGTTTTCTCGGTCCACCTTGTGAGTCCTGTTCCACCCTGTGAGTCCTGGGGAACAAAGTCAGGTCATTAAGCTTGTTAACAGGAGCGTTTACCCACTGAGTCATCTCACTGGCCCACATTTTTTCATAAAAAAAGATTATATACATGACCTTGCTTAAAACTGTGTTTCATTACTTCCTCTAGCTCTTTCAGATATAAAAATCTGGAATGGAAGCAAGGTTTCTTCAAGCTTACTTGATCTTTCTCCCTTCTATAAGTAGGCAAAATTCAAGACTTCCAATATTTGTTCAGCATGGACAGAGTTACTATTTACAAGGGTCAGAGCAAATGCTGAAATAATAAAAATCATTTTGGAAAACTACTAGGCATTTTGAAAACAGGTCAAACAACTGTATAGATATCTTTAACCTATTCTGAACTACAAGGTGGAATGATGGAGGAATAGAAAGACATAATAAAGCACATATAGTAAAATATTAACAAAAGAATCTAGATGACGAATATATGCATTCTCACTAAAATATTATTTCAATGTTTTTGTATGCTTGAAAATTCTTTAGAAAAACACTGGGGGTTAGTGTAAAGATTAACATATTCAACTCATAGATATTTAACCAAAGTGAAATGAATACATACCCACAAAATGTCTGTGTAAGAACATTAAAAGCAGCTGGGATCATGCTAGCAACAGCCCAAAGGTCCATCCATGGGTGAATGGAGAGGGAAAGAGAAGTATATCCATATGACGAAAAACCACTGAGTTATAACCTAATACCTATAACAATCTAAATTAATTCTAGAGACAAAAAACTCACTCTTCTTAATCGAGCGACTTGTTCCATAGAAAACAGCTGGTAATATCTAAAGACAATGCTGATTATCAAAATCTGAGGGAAAAAAATTATCATGGGCTGTTAGTGGGGAGAGCTCAGGAATTCTGCTAAGCATTTAAAAGACACAAGGCAACCCTGTCCCAACCATCACCAAAAATTTACCCTATCCAGAGAAACCCTAAGTGAAAGAAGCCTATACATAAGAGTTCATCCACACACACACACACACACACACACACACACACACACACAAACACAAACACACACACATATAAATACACACACATACATACATACATACATATAATATATATTTCCATTTACATGAAGTTCTAAGACAGGCAAAAACCAATCGATGTTGACAGAAGTCAGAACAGTGATGGTGATAATGATTGAGAAGATTTTCTTGGGAGAAAAGGGATGGAAGAGAAAGAGAAACAAAGATCAAATGAAGAAATGGGAGACGAAAAAGGCAAAAAGTAAAGAAGGGAGGAAAAGAGAAAAATTGAAACAAATAAAATCACTTGTCAGCATTTGAGGACACAGTACTGTACTGTCATCAAAAAGGATAGAAAGATGGGGGAGAGTAAAGAGGCAGGAAGGGGAAACCCTTATCCCAGGGTCTGGTTGAAGACTTTCACCAGTTGAGAAATAAAAATTTAAGTACAATTAACATGAAGTTTGCCAACATAAAAATAAAATTCCTCTCCTATATAGCTACTCTATGTGAAAATATCAATGACCCAGGCTGAAGGACTAAACGTATATGATCTTGGGTAGGGAGGGCTTCATTTCCTTTCTTAGATATTTTCTGGGAATCTCAAATAGGACTATTAATTTTGTTTACAGTAAAGATTTCCTACCTCCAGCATCCCTGTGGTTTACAGCTTTACTTTATCAAGTGTAATCCTATCAGGTGCCCCAGAGAAACCACCTTGTGATTTAATATGGGGTTATTAGCAACCCTTTAAGATAACAGCATCAAAACCTTCAAAACCAAAAATTCATCTTCTGTAAAGACAATGACCTGGGGCTCTTCTTAGAGAAGTCCACACTCATGCACTGTGTCTCTCTGAGTACCTCTTTCTTTCTCTTAGACCTTGTGCTTAAAACTATTTAACATTTTTTTCATTTATTATTTTTATTCTATGTGTATGAGTGTCTTGCCTGCATTCGTGTAAGTGCACCCATGTTGTGAAATGCCTGGAGGTCAGAAGACAGGGTCTAATTCTTGGAATGGGAGTCACGAACAGCTGTCTGTTACCATGAGGGTGCTGGGAATTGGACCCAGGTCTTCTGCAAGAACAAACAGTGCTCTTAACCACTGAACCATCTCTCCAGCCTCTTAAAACCATTTTTAAAATAGACCCAACTCTGCTTCATACTGGCTAGCCCTAAAATCCTTTTCTGCATGGAAACCAAAATCAGCTTTGACCTGAGTCGGAACAAGTAAGGGAATGCCTCAGGCTTTTAGGCAGCAGGGCAGAGCACTGTCTCTCAGCTCTGCCCTTAATATTGCTACCTTGTTGCATGCTAGCATAACTAGTATGCACATGAAAGATGAGAAGCAAAACTTCCAACAGTGCTAAATTAGAGGGGTCACATGACCCTAAGCATAAGAAATGGCTGAGCAAGCTTAGCAGCCAGCTCTTGTGATAAAATGAATAACTGTCATATTTATTAATTAATAATCAATTATCTGGGTTTTCTCTTAAGTACTCAAAAACCTAAGCATATAATAGTGTCTGTTGTGGAGAGTAAATGATAGTGATTATAGTGTGATAAATCCAGACAGAAAAATTAGGCTGGAGAAGGCTTATGAGACCTTGTAATGATATGCTAGCCCACTTCCTTTCTTAGACAATAATCTCTTTGAGAGCAAGGAATGTGTCCTTCACTAACCATGTAAATCCCTAAGACCCAGTAAAGAGCATCATTAATATTTATGAAAGAAATAATGAAAAAAAGAAAAAAGAAAGCAGAAAAGAATAGCCATCTGAACTTGAAATAGGAGATAATCTCAAGAAGGAAAGTTTAGTAGTATTAATTATCACTGTAAGTAAGAACTAAAATACCCTCTTTGTATGTTGACTCTGGGAAGAACAAAGTTGTCACCTCTTGGAGTGATGAAGGTGTTGGGAAAAAAATGAAATACCTTGATGAATGCTGTAAGAACTCTGCATTTTGATAGAAAACTCTGTTTAAAATGTTGATTTAGATTTACTTGCTAAGCTTGCCTGTTCTGCCTGATTGTATCTACCACACATGGATGATTAACCTAGTTGAAATGCTAAGAATTGAAGTGCTGTAAACCTCCTTCCTGGACCCTGGACCCCAGACTCAGTTGATTTACAATGTGTCCTGTAGGCCTGTTTGCACATACCAGATAACCGATAAGGAACAAAGAGAGGGAAGTTGCACCAGGCTTACACCAGAACTACCCTTCCTGGAAAAAATGTTTAACCGAAACTATAGCTTTTAGAAGATGTTTGATCAAAGTGTCTGCTGAGGAATGCTTTTTGTGTAATGACTATGTGGGCCTATATAATCTGTACCTGAAACTGAATGGGGGTCGATCGTTCTGACCAGACTTGCATGTCTTGGGAAGCCGGTCGACCCCAGCTAGCTGGAAAGTAAAGACTCTGCTTGATTTTTACATCTCCAATCCCGTGTATTTGTTATCTGGAGGGGACCCATTGAGTCACGGACCCTAACAAAGGGAAGAAGGTGAGTGTCAATGTTCTGCCATTTAAATCTTTATCTCTTCCATGGTTATAGTAACCAATGATGCCTACAGAGTGGGGAAATTATGTTCTGGGCAAAACAGTGTCCTTAAAACCTTCAGGAGATGGCTCAGTAGGTAAAGGTGCTTGTTGCCAAGGCTGACAACCTGAGTTCAATCCTGAGAACCCATGGAATGGAAGGAAAGAACCTCCTACAAGCTTTCCTCTGACCCCACCTGCATGCCACAGCATGTACACAGACGACAGATACACACACACACACACACACACACACACACACACACTAATAAAAAATAAGTAATTGAAAAAAATAATTTCAATAAAGTACTTAATAGGAAAAGTATAGCATATAAGAAAATAGTTTTCATGAGTATGATTTACAGTTGTTTACAGTTAACTCCCACAGTAGTATGTAGAAACTTAGAAAGAATGCAAGATAAAGGCACAAGCACACAGCACACAGGATCAGAGGGGCCAGCGTGCCAAGTGAGGTCTGTGACAGAAACAGCTCAAGCCCAGGATGGTCTCCTGCTTCTTATGAGGAAGAAGGGCGAGGGAAAGACTGTGAAGGAAACAAAGTCAGATCACTACCCAGAGCCCAAGAAAACACACTGTAGAGAACAGTTGTAAGTTAATTCTCAGAGATGTATAGAGGTTATTCAGTGTACACAAAACAGTACACAAGCCAAACTACGATTTCTGACTTTAGTTGCTGAAGGGAATTTTAGAAATAGCTAGTATAAAGGCAGTTTAATGCAGACTTAAGTATGAAGTTAAAGGCAAAAGAGTTGCTCCAGGGGATACCAAGTGAGCAGAGTTTCCCTGGAAGAAAAGTAGTCTCCCCACCAAAACAGGCCACATCTGCCCACAAACAGAGACCCACTGTAGGAAAGAGGACAAAGGACTCTCATTTAGTAAGATTCAACAACAAAGGCTTAGAATCAAACAGGTCTTCATAGGTCTGAAAGCAGCAAAAACCAAACCAAATGTTGAAACTAAAATGCCTTCAAAGCAAGCAAACAAAAGAGATACTAAAACAAATATTGAAAGCAAACCAAACCCAAAAGGTATCTAACAAATACGATCATTAAACAACCAGGTCAGATACTGTTTTGTATAAACAATTAGCATTAAAAAGTTTTGTAGGGGCTAGAGAGATGGCTCAGTGGTTAAGAGCACTGACTGCTCTTGCAGAAAACCAGGATTAGATTCCCAGCACCCACGTGGTGGCTACAAACCATCCTTAACTCCAGTTCCAGGATAATCCGAAGCCCTCTTCTGACCTCCGTGGCATTGCACGATGTGGGTGCACTCACATACATGCAGGCAATACACTCATACACATAAATAAAAATAAATAAAAATATTTTAAAAGTTTTGTGAAACACTTAATAGAGATAGAGAACATTGTTTAATAAATTTAAAGATGTTTAGTGTACCCATGTTTATAAGGTCTTTGAATGCATTATCAAAATATCCATATTTATAAATCT
>NW_008360330.1:920176-927221 GCF_000622305.1 Nannospalax galili | reverse complement strand
TGTGTATTTTAAGTGGGCATGCCAAAGTAAAATAAAAAATAAAACGAATAATTTTGTGCACAATGAAAGGATGAAAAGAAAAAAAAAAAAAGAGTACTTAAAGTATGTTCTTCCATGGTCTACAAAAGACAAGGAGAAAGGAATAAAATAAGCCAAGTACCATATACACATTATCCAGACAAAAAGTTAACCACTTCAAACAAACAAAAAAATTAACCACTTCAGACCATATTACTAAGAAAAACCTAAGAGTTGATTGTGGCCAGGCTGATCTGCATAGTGAGTTCCAGGGGGTGACAGGAAGAGCTTGTTTCAAAAAGACCAGAAACAAAAACAAAACAAAGCAAACCCCCAGAAAAACCTAAGAGAAAGCCCATACCGTCCTTTCTTTCACCTAGTAAAGAGTTTGACTGGATTCTTGAGTTCAAACAGTGAAGGCTCAACCATAAAGTAGTTAATTTCTGTTTGTACTATGTTCATATTTTCTCTCCTCTTCCTCTTCCTCCTCCTCCTGCTTCTCCATGTCCTCCCACCCTGTTTTCTTTTCCGATACTAGGGATGGAACTCAGGGTCTGCATGTTAGACAAGCAGTCTATCACTGAGCTATATCCCCAGCCCAATGCATTATTGAGGAATTAGGAATATTTCAACAATTACTTAAGAAAACATATCACAGGGGCTGTAGAGATGACTCAGAGGTTAAGAGCATGGCTCTTAAGGACTCAGGACTGATTCCCAGCACCCACATGACTGGCTAAAAAACGTCTGGAATCTGATACCCTCTTTTGATCTCCACAGGCATTACACAACACAGGTGCACTTACTTATATGCAGACAATACACTCAGACACATAAAAATTAAAAATAATAAAATATCTTTAAAAAGAAAACATACCTATAGGTATGTTTTAGGTCACTTTGATACCTATAAAAATTATACAATAATGTTTTTCTAGAAAACAAAATTATTGTGCCATTTTAAAATATGGTTATTCTGAGTATGGGGAAAACAACTGACACTAGTTAAATATCAGCTATATTACAAAAAATGTAATTGGTATCTTCTTTCTGTTTAAGGCTTCAATCTTCACATCAACAGAAGAAACAAATTTCCTTGTAAGTTACTTCACCAAGAATGAAAAGATCAGTCCTGAGATCTAAGACAGCTGCTAACTTTCATTAAATTAAGAACAAGATCAATCTAAGCCTTCAGGCTTAGATCAATAAAAAAATATAGAAGAGATTTTAAATGGTCTTTTAAAAAGGAAAGTGTGGAAAACTGGAAGGAATAGTGCTTGTCAAGTGCAGTCACTATCTTTCTCTTTTATACATTATTATCTATTCTGTATATATGTATAGTTATCACTTAAAGACAATTGTTAGACCAGGGTAATGCCATGAGAATATGATTTACATCTGTTGAATTTCTAATAACAGACTAACTACAAAGAAAATCAAATTTATTACTTTAAAGTTCTACCCAGCAACAGAAGGTCCTAAGGGACCTTCTGTAAGGACTAGATAAGGCTATCTGTAATTAGCATGTGTCTATGTATATGTTAATCAGTGTTTCCAGTACCTGAAGGCTGGCTGTTCAGAAATTTTGTTCTTTTAACCATTTAAAACATTCCCTTTGTAATCTTGCTTACATAATTTTACAGAGGTGATAAAAACCAGAATCTGGATGCTAAATTTCAGTTCACGTACTATCACAACTCTTATTTAATGAGGCTTTTATTGAATTTAGTATTACCTTCTAAACTTTTTACCTTTTTCTTTTTTGGATAAATACTACATTATGATAACAGAGAATAAATAAGTCTAAAAGTGAATATTTCTTACAATTTCTACCCATATATTCTACATTCAGAAGCATATAAAATATGATTAGGAAGAAAACCATGATTTAATTACTGTGAGGCAAAAATTAACCATAACATGGTAATAACAATAAAGTAAAAGAAATTGGACCATCATGGTCTCTCCCAGTTACATCCTGCTGATTCTGACAGAGAAAAACTACAGTTTGTTTTTCAGCTCACAGACATTAAGATTTTCAGCATTTTCTGCCTTAAACTTTGCTGCCCATGTAGTACATGAAGTCTGAACCAAATTAATTTATTCCCTGGAGCTTCTGATGTTAGACTTGAAAAATGAAGCCTTTTAAACCCACATGCTCTGGTTTTAACATGTTAAGAAACAATGTTTGGAGAATTTAAAGAAAATAATAAGATGTCACATGCAAGCAGGACAAGGATAATATCTAACATTTGCTCCTGAAGGAATTTTGTTATGTAATTTAATTTTCTCAACAAGATGGAGAAGACCAGGGAGATAGTTCAGTCCATACAGTTTGCCTAGCAAGCAGGTAGATCTGATTTTGATCCTAAGAACCCATGTGAAAACAGCCATGTGTGATAACCCACATTTAAAATATCAGTGCTGGGAAGGTGAAGAGAAGCGAAGCCCTGGCACTTATAGCCAGTCAACTTAGCCTACTTGGCAAGCTCAAGCCAGTGAAACTCTATCTCAAAGAAAAACAAAAAAACCTGGTTGGTGCCCAGAGTTGTCTTCTGTTCTCCCCTAATCTAAACACATGCACACACATAGCTGCATACCCATGAAAACCCCTTCTTTACACACCACACACACACACACACACACACACACACACACACACAAATAATGGAGATCTGTTCTGTTTCTCTATTTTAAAAGGTCAAGTTCCAAGTCCTCTTACTTGACAGTCTGAGTTCCATACATTACACCACACTATCTCACATGCATATACAATCTCCTAGATCTATTTGATTTAGGAAAAACCGATGCAGAAAATATTAACCGCAAAATTGTCACAACTGCATAAATTTAGGAAAGGAGAGCAAAACTTTCCCAGAGTACTAGCTACATCAAAATATCATTTAGAATTTTTTCTAGACGACCCACAGGCCTTTCTCCAACCTACAGGCCTCTCTCTAGGGTAAATTGATCATGCCCTCCGAGCCTTGACTACCCCAGCCTCATTCACCCTTGATCTCCCCTGCCTGTCTCTCTTCCTGGCCTGGGTTCTGTCCCATTCTTTTTCTTGGCAAACCAGGCACAGGGGGAACCACCACGGCTTCCTGATCCTTTGCATCCAGACCAACTCAGTTCCTTCTTGGCTCCCCAGGAGCACTCTGGGCCTAGCCCCACCCTCACCTCCATCGGCTTCCCAGGGCCTGCATGAACCACAAGCCTCTCTCCCAACAACAGGCATCTCTCCTGGGTAAGTCGACGGCGACCTCCATGCCTTGACTTCTCCAGCCTCATTCACCTGTCCATCGCCCCCACAGGTCTCTCCCCATAGACTGGGCCTGCCCCATTCCTTCTCTTGGCACCCCAGACACCTGGGGAACCACCACTGCTTCTTGATCCTTTGCATAAAGGCCAACTCAGTTCCTTCTCGGATCCCCAGGAGCACTCTGGGCAAGCCCTGCCCTCGCCTCCCTCCATTTCCCTGCACCTGCACAACCAGCCAGCCTCTTTCTGGAAGCTGGGGCTAACCTTTCCTCTTCCCGATCCTTTACATCCAGACCAACCCAGCTCCTCAGTGCAGTCCCCAGAAGCCCCTGGGGCTGCTTCCTGCCCCCATCTTCCTTTGCATCTCTGGGTGGCACAGCCATCAGCTGCCCTAGACCACCATCTTTCCTGGGCCTGGCTCCCAGAACAGTACAACCCCCAAATTTCTGAGGCCAGTATTATTTCCTGGAGGAGAAAGCCTGAGAGCATCTGATCCTCATCTGACATGGGCCTCTGTGGGAACTCCTGAAGTAAAAAGGAATCTGGCCACTCCACTATAAAATCAAAAGAAGGAATCGGAAACTTAGAGAAACCAGCTTTTCATGGCCAAAAAGTAAACCACAAAGATACATGAAGTTTAAAAAAGAAGCAGACATAAACTTGAAGGCTTGAGTCTCACACAAGAATCAGAAACTACAAAACAAATTCACATGTCAAAATCAAAGAGAAACAAATAATAATATGAAAAACCAAAATAACATATCCCCACCAAAAACCAATAGTCCTCTAGAGGAGTACAATGAGAACCCCATAGAGACAATGCAGGACATGGAACTCAAAAGAACAATTATAAACATGATAAAAGAATTCAGCGAATTTAAAGAACACACAAAGCAATCAAAGAACTGAAGCAAGACAGGGATAAACTTTTGAATGAATACTTAAAAGAGAAATACTGAAGAATACTCAGGCTAAAATGAAGAATGAAGTGAAGCACTCAGTAAGCCAATGAGAAATGACAGGAGAAAGCCTCACGAATAGGATGAAAGAAATGGAAAACAGAGTATCAAGACTGGAAGATAAAGTGGATGAAATAGACCACTCAAGCAAAGATTATGAAAAATTCAAGAAATCACAAGAATGGAATATGCAGGAATTGTGTGACACCATAAAAAGACCAAACTTAAGAATCATAGGCATATAGGAAGGAGAAGAATGCTAAGATAATGGCAGGGACCAGATCTTGAACAGAATCGTGGAAAAAAATTTCCCAAAATTAAAGAAAGACATGCCCATACAAATACAGGAAGCATATAGAACACCAAACAGACAGGACCAGAAAAGAAACTCTCGATGGCACAATACAGAAAAAACCCTAAACATACAAAAGAAAGAGACAATCCTGAAGCTGCAAGAGAGAAACAACAAGTCACATATAAAGGAAAACTCATTAGGATTACAGCTGACTTTTCAGTGTAAACTATGAAAGCCAGAAGAGCCTGGACCAAAGTATTCCCAGTTTTAAATGACCACAGAAGCCAACCCAGACAACAATACCAAGCCAAAAGGTCTATTATAGTCAAAGGAGAAAGAAAAATATTCCATGACATAAATAGGCTAAAGGAATTCATGTGACAAAACCAGCCCTTCAGAGAGTTCTGGAAGCAATACAAAGAGCTGAAGAAGGGAACGACTATACCCAAGGGGTTGTGGAAAGAAATTCAATGAAGGTATAACTGTGGAAAAGTATGGCTATATCAAGAATGTAAACAGAAATAAAAATGACAGGATTCAATATTCATCTTTCATTAATAACTTTAAATATTAATGGACTGAACTCCCCAGTCAAAAGACACAGACTACGTGAATGGGTTAAGAAACAAAGCCCATTTTTTGTTGTCTGCAAGAAACCCATCTCACTTTCAAGACAGACACTATCTTAAAGAGAAAGGATGGAAAAAAATATACGAGGCAAATGGTACTATGAAAAAAGCAGGTGTAGCAATTCTAATATCTGACAAAATAGACTTTAAAACTGATCAGAAGTGATAAAATGGACCACTTCATTCTGATCAAGTGAACAATAAATCAAGAAGATATTAAAATCATGAACATATATTCACCAAAATGGTGCACCCAACTTCATAAAAAAAATACCACAGGACTTTAAGACCCAGATTAATCACAGCTCATTAACAGAAGGGGACTTCAATACCTCACTGTCTCCATTAGGTAGGTCAACAGGGCAGAGAGTTAACAGAGAGACATCTGAATTAAACAATACCATATATCAATTGGACTTAACAGACATCTACCGAGTATTCCACCCAAACACCAAAGGACATACTTTCTACTCAGCACCCCCATGGAACCTTCTCAAAAATCGACCATATACTAGGGGACAAAACAAACTTCAACAAATACAAAAAGACTAAAATAATTAAATGCATTCTATCAGACCACAATGCAATAAAGCTTACAATCAACACTGGAAGAAGCCCTAATTACCACATGAACACACAGAGATTAAACAACACACTCCTAAATGATGAATGTGTCAAAAGACAAATTAAGAAAGAAATAAAAGTATTCCTCGGCTAAATTAAAAGGACAATAAAACACACCAAAACCTCTGGGACATGCTGAAAGTGGTCCTTACAGGGAAGTTTAGAGCTCTAAGTGCCTACATCAAAAAATCGGAAAGAACACGAATAAAGACAACATTGAAACTCAAGACACCTGAAAAGCCTGTCGGGAGCCGTAAGCCCCTACCTCAGGAAATAGCAAGACCTGATTCCTGGCAAAGCTGTTTTTCAGACATCAAGGCTGGCCTGGTTTGAGATTAACTAGATGACTATACTTGAAAGCCTCTCACAAACATGTTGTTCTAACGTGGGCACTTAACGCTTGAGAGACTCCCTCATTTTCTCATGTAATTGCTAAGAAACTTTGGTATTACTCTGTAATCATACAAGTGTAACCTCTTAATTGATTTATAACTTGCTATATAGAATTGTGGTGTTACTATGGAATTTACTCTGTGATCAATTGGTGTGGTGTTATTGTGATAATCATTCTGTTAATTAAGTTGCCCTACTTCAATGGATTTTTCCCTGCCAACTTCCCCCTCTCCTCCCTATAAAAACTTTGTGTGAATGTTCATTAAATGAGACTTGATCAGAAAGCCTGTCTTGTCTCCATTCTTCGCATCCCTTGTCCCTTTCCGTCCCCTCTCCTCCCTCCAGAAACCCACGTTGACTGTCCTGCGGGTCGGGACATCTGGCGCCCAGCGTGAGGGCTGGATACGGAGGATCCAGAGTGGGAAGAAGACGGCCCCCAAGGAACGTTCCGCAACAATTCACTCTGGACACGCCGCGGGAACCTGCCTCGGCTACAACCAGAAGTAAGTATCGGCGTCTGATTATGGGACAAGAATTAAGCAGGCACGAAATTTATGTTCGGCAATTGCAGGATGCCTTACGGATGCGAGGAGTAAAGGTTAAAATAGAGGATTTATTTCGGTTCTTTGAATTTATTAAGGAAACCTGTCCTTGGTTCCCCCAAGAAGGAATAATAGATATTAAAGGATGGAAAAGAGTAAAAAATGCTTTAGAAGATTACTATAAGGTCTTTGGACCCGAGAAAATTCCTGTTACAGCCTTTTCCTACTGGAACCTAATCAGGGAACTAATAGATTCAAATGAAACCTCTACGGAGGCTGCCTTAAAGCAAACTTCCGGCCCCTATCAAGGGCCCCCTTCCGGCC
>NW_008360330.1:917896-919885 GCF_000622305.1 Nannospalax galili | reverse complement strand
AAACAAACCCCCAGCCAACATCATTCTAAATGGAGAAAAACTGGAAGCATTCCCATTAAAAAATCAGGAACCAAGCAAGGATGTCCACTATCTCCACTCTGTTTTAATATAGTGCTTGAAACTCTTGCAAGAGCAATAAGATGAGAAGGAAATTAAAGGAGTAATAATTGGAAAAGCAGAGATCAAATTATCCCTTTTTGCATATGATATGATATCCTATCTAAGGGACACCAAAAATTCCACCCAAAAACTAGAAATTATTAACACATTCAGTAAAGTGGCAGGTTACAAAACTAACCTACAAAAGTCTGTAGCCTTTCTATTTACCAGTAACAAGCAATCCGAGAAAGAGCACATGGAAACACTCCCTTTCACAATAGATATTAAAAGATATTAAAGAGCTCTACAATGAAATTTTTAAATCTTTAAAGAGATTGAGGAAGACATAAGAAGACAGAAGGGCCTCCCATACTGATGGATTGGAAGAATTAATATTGTTAAAATGACCATCCTACCAAAAGTCATTTATACATTCAATGCAATGCCAATCAAAATCCCCATGACATTTTTCACAGAATTGGATTACTATACCAGATTTTAAGCTCTATTACAGAGCTATACTCATGAAAACAACACGGTGCTGGCACAAAAGTAGACCCATACATCAATGAAACAAAATTGAAGACCCAAATATGAGTAAATGCCGTTTCAGCCACCTGATATTTGACAAAGGGGCCAGGAATATTCACTGGATGAAAGACAGCAAGTAGAGCAAACGGTGCTGGCAAAACTGGATCTCCACCAGTAGAAGAATGAAACTAAACCCTTATCTTTCACCCTGCACAAAAGTCAATTCCAAATGGCTCAAAGACCTCAATGTAAAGCCTGAAACTCTGAAACGGTTAGAAGAAAACATTGGGAAAAACCTACAAGATATAGGTGTAGGAAAGGATTTTCTAAAACAGACATCAATTGCTCAGGAAACAAGGGCAAGAATTAACAAATGGGACCTCATTAAACTAAAAAGCTTCTGTCCATCAAAGGAGGGAACCAGGACAGAATGGGAGAAAATCTTCACCAGCAACACATCTGACAGAAGTTTAATATCCAGAATATATAACAAACTCAAAAAACAGAGAATCAAGACAGGAAGTAACCCAATTAAAAGATGGGCTAAGGAGCTGAACAGAGAGTTATCAAAAGAAGAAGTAAAGATGGCTAAGAAGCATCTTAAAAGATGTTCAACATCACTAGTAATTAGGGAAATGCGAATTAAAACCACTTTAAGATTTCATCTTACCCCAGTCAGACTGGCTAAGATCAAGAGAACAAATGATACCAAATGTTGGCAAGGATGTGGGGAAAGGGGAAGACTTATCCACTGCTGGTAGGGCTACAAACTGGTTCAACCCCTATGGAAAGCAGTGTGGAGAAGTCTTAAAAAAACTACAAATAAACCTACCATTTGACCCAGTTATACCACTCCTTGGCATATACCCAAAGAACTCATCCTATTGCAGAGACAATTTTACATCCATGTTTCTTGCTGCTCTTTTCACAACAGCTAAGAGATGGAAGAAAACTAAATGTGCCTCGGTTGACGAGTGGATAATGAAAATGTGGTTCATTTATACGATGGACTTTTATTCAGCAGTTAAGAAAGATGAAATCATGAAATATGCAGGTAAATGGATGGAACTCGAAACTGTTATATTAAGTGAAGCAACACAGACTCAGAAAAAAAATCAACATATGTTCTCCCTCATATGTGGATCCTAGAACCAACCCTGATAAGTATGTGTCCAGACATAACTACAGGAACCAGGGTAATGGAAAGGAAACAGAAATGGTAATGGTAAAGGAAAAGAAATAACCTGAAAGAGAAGAACAGTAGGAAACAGGCCTTAATAAGGGAGATATGGATAAAACTTGGGTTAGTTTAAGGGAGGGGGGAGGGAAGGGTATGCAACGAATCTCATGAATAAAGAA
>NW_008360330.1:916540-917481 GCF_000622305.1 Nannospalax galili | reverse complement strand
CCATGAGATGGACTTGAACCAGTGTCCAGTCTACAAAGAGGAGGGTCAACAGAGAGGAATCATTTCCTCCATGCTTCAAAGTGAAGCCAACCATGGTTGAGCAGGACCTTTGACTTATCTTCACATAGGCAGAACTGGTAAAAGAAAGGAGCCAGGGGCTCCTCCCAAGCCCATGTGACCCCTGAGGAACAGATCCTCAAATGACCTTAAGAGTAAAAATAAATTGGTTTATCTGGGCCAACTGTATGGCCTTAAACATCCAAAAGGAAAGTATAACCAAAGATTAAAGGGGCCAATATAATTTCTTAAGAGTCCATATGTACAGCCAATGGCTACATAACAAGGAACAATGCCAGATAGGAGATACCTTCTTTTGAGTTGTTGGCCAGGATGACCAAAGGGACTCCCAAATAGTAACCCAGCATAGAACTGGAAAAATGAACAGCAGACCCCAATATTATCTAAAGGAATATTGAAAACTTATTGCTGCTAGATGGGGTGCAGCTGTCCCTCCTAAAACAAAGACCTCTATATAGGCTGACTAGATTTACCAGAAGGGCAAGTAGTGGGGAATGACTGGGGGTGCTGACAACACAGCAGACAGTAGCAGGGATATCAGAGTATAAGGGCTCTAGTTGGGGGAGGGAGGCTATGGGAGGGTGCCATCTGGGAAGTGGGTGTATAGTTGAATAAGATGGTTTGGGATGTTCTGTGTGATACACACACACATAAATAAAAAAATCAACAATATTTTAAAAGTGTATTATATTTGAGGAGGAAGCATGGAAATTTATGTCATGGTAATTAGCAGAGGTGATAAACATTACCATTGAAATCTACCCAATGACTTTATAGACATACACAGGCACCAAGAATCCAAGTGCAACCAATTATGAGTAGTAATAATCAGATACATACAGATTAGAGATGCATACACCAAC
>NW_008360330.1:913005-916393 GCF_000622305.1 Nannospalax galili | reverse complement strand
TAGAAACTTGCACCCACTTGTGAAAGAGATGTACTCTTGCTCTGGAGTGTGTTACTGAATATGTTAAAGCTTTAGTGAAATGCTTCTTCTAATCATATCATTATTAAAATTTTTTAAATGATTAAAAAATAATTCTTCAAAGCATAAAAATCTGCTCCCTAATAATTAGTAGATGTGAAAAACATTACCTCTGAAATTTACCTGAAATTGATGCCAAGGAGCTCAGAAAGTAACTAACTGTGACTAGTAATAATCAGATATATAGAGATTAGAAACGCATATGAATCTTAGTGTCAATTGTATTAAAAATGAATTTTTCTGTATGAAACTGTATTTTAATAATGAAATGGAGATCTGTTTTAAAGTTTAAAACCTCATTTAATTTTATGTCTTATAGGGTTTAGACAGAGAACAATATTGTATAACTGTGTAAACTCAGCTATATACCTAACAGCCAACAGCCAATTTTGAAAGAGATGCATCTTAGCTCTGGAAATTGTTATTGATTATGTCAATCCTGTTGTAATGAAATGCGTCTTCTAAGTATGTGGTTATTAAATTAATAATTTAAAAAAAGAAAAAGAAAACAAAAAACAAAAAAAATTTTTCTAAATACTTCCTTAAAAAAATTCAAGATAACACAAATAACTGAGACTACTGTCTTTTTGTAAAAAGAATATTTCTATTTGTAGCTAAAATGGGAGCCATCAAGTTGAAGCAGTATATAAGTCATTCACTCCCCAGCACTGAAATTACACAATTTTAGGTGACTTTGAGGTTAATCACATTATGTCAAAAAGTGTATTGGTCTTTTGAAATTTTAGAATGCAAAAGAATTACTTTCCTAAAGAACTCTGGTAAAGAAAACATCTTAGGCTACATAGCCTTGAAATACTCTACAGACTGGCATTTATATTGCATACTCATGGCACTGATTATTAAATACAACATCATTAGTAAGATATAACACTTCTAGGTTTTTTCAACTTGTCTAACATAAAGGCAAAATAAAACCTAGGTTAGACAAAAAGCCAATCAATGGTATCTATGCTGTCACTGTACTACCCTCTAGTAACAATGAGGACAAAATTGTTTGCTTTACAAAATGCTTCCACCTGAGAATTTCTATGAATACACAGCACTAGTAACCTCTCATCAAGTTTAGTCAGCACTTTCGAACTGCCTGCCAGAAACTGATCAGCTGATATAATTTCAACTTTTTAAAGTTATTGGTCAAAGTAATAAATCATAGCCTAATATTTCCATTGCATCTAAAAGTATATTTACTTACATCAACTAGTTTTCAAAATTTACTTTTCCCCCCATGATAACCATACAGGAGCCTAACTTAAAGATAGGTATAGATTTTAGCAAAAGAAAGCTTACATGTTACTACTCTGGATTGAAACAAACTACCTTCCAACTTCTTGTTTATGTAGCAGAGTGATTTCTCCTCAGAATTAAGGAAATTTGTGCAAAAATAGAAATGTAAGAAATCTTATCTGGCAAATGGTAAAAGAAAGCTTTTGAGGTTTTTCTAGTTCGTTGATTTTTTTCTTAAGAAAATACACGATTATTTTTAGGGGAAATTTCTATACACATACACAAATCTGACTTGGTGAGTAGTAACTGCAAAGTTTTTTGTTTTTTTTTTTTACCAATTTTTCATAAAAATGAGTAGTCATCAAAGTTATGATGGAGTTCAACAGTGTAGTGTGATATGTGGCAACAAGAGGCCCCAGAGTCAGTGCCTCATTGCTTTGGTTCCTACAGATTTAGGCTGCATGAAAAATTAAGAGCAAACCCAGAGAGAAGTTTGTTTTCTTGCTAATGTAGATGCTCAAAGGTTGGCAAACCAGGGCTGTAATACAGACCCTATTACTTGATACACAAGGACTCAGCTCCTTCCTGCCTTACATTGTGCAGCCCTAATCTTCAAGATCTCAGATGTTCTTGTTTGCACACAAAGAGGAGAAAGGAAGAATAAGGAGAGGAATAGGGATAAAGGGTGAAAAGTCAATCTCTCTTAAGAAAGTTTCCCAAAGTTATTTATAGCACATTTTTATTAGGTCACAACTTAGGCACAAGGGAGATTAGGGAGTGTGACATTTACTTCAGTAACCACATCTGCCCAGCTGAAAATGTGATTACCCTGGAAAAAGGCAACAAAGGATTTTGGGTTTTCAATGTCTCCATACTATCGAATGACCTAAACCACTTTATGATGCTGACTTTTCAACCATAATAGAGTATCTGTGAGCTTGACCTGATAAAAATCAATACAGAGAAGTTGCCAAAGTCCCTGACATACAATAAATAAAGGACAAAAGTAAGCATTTTTCTGTATATACCTTTCTGATAGCTTTTTTTGGTCAATTGTTAAAAAAATGTGTAAGTTTTCTTAAAAATCTATTATTTTCCAACTCCCAAATTATCTAAACAATATAAACAGATCTATGTTCTCAAATCACTGCTTTCAGCAAGGGCCTGCCTATTCTCAGTACCCTTGCCAGCACAAACACAAGACCGTGCGTGCACACATACACACACTTTACTCCCTCTCTGTCACAAAGAAAAGCTGTGGCATCTCATTGTATAAATTCAAGTAAAAATTCACATTTTAAAGGTATACCACAATCATTACAGCTCCTTTTTCTTCACAATGTTAATAATACCTTCCCAAGGATATAGCCCATTTTGAGCCAATATAAATAATACCACTGATGAAAAATGGTGGTCCCTGAAGGCACTAGAGGCTATTGCTGTTGGAGGCTTTTTGTTGCCAGGTTTTATACCAAGTGTCCTACACTGAACCCTCTATTTTAATTCTCATGACAATCCTATGAGGTTATCAGCATTATTATCATCACATTAAAAATTACAGCTAAAGCTTAGAATGAATACACTCAAAGTCACACAGTCACTGTATGGCAGGACTATAATTGAACAGAGGTTTATTGGACCTTGACTGCAAATGGCAGAACAGCATTCAACCAATGTAGTAATAATACTACTAAACATTACACATATACTGATTTTAGATTTTTACAACAACCTCTATAAGTTTAGCTAAAATTATCCTGACTTAATGAGGCAAATGAGGCTCAATAACTTGCCCAAGTTGGCATAATTGGTAAATGTTGGATCTAGGACTCTGATACAGGTATTCTGGACTTAGAACTTGGCTTTTTAACTAGGAAATCACTTTGTTATTCATTACCATCTATAATCCATCACCTTTCTAACAAAATGTTTTTCATTTTACTCTTATTTAAATATTAAATAAGATATACAAATAGCCTTTTATAGTAATAATACACAGGACTACATAATGATAACCCTATATTGTCATCTCACATATTAAAATATCAGGTACCAGATATAGAGA
>NW_008360330.1:896305-912952 GCF_000622305.1 Nannospalax galili | reverse complement strand
GAAGGAATGAAATTTTGACATGTATTCCATAGTCCAGATATACCTTAACACATTATGCTTAGTGAATTAAGGCTGATACAGAAAGATAATGTACTGTTCCACTTCTATAAAGTACTTTGAATAGGTGAATTCATAGATATAAAAGGGCAAATGCTACTGAGGACTGAGGATGGTAGAGGACTTAATTGATATTTCTTGAGTATAGTGCTCTTATTGGGAATGAGTACAAGCCATTTGGAGAACAGATATCTAGAATGATACATTTTCCATGTTAAAATATTAGTCATACTGTATGCTAGTCACACTTTATCAACTTTTTTAAGGCAAATAAAACCCTTCCAGGATGGGAAGATAATAAAAATTGTCCCACATGGCTGCTTTATATTTTTTTCAAACATGTGACAAATAGTAAATAAATACTGCCACTTCTAAAAATTACCTGAACAACAAATCCATAGCCATGTCTTTCCAACACAATCAATAGTACCTTCAAGAGAGAAATATAAGCACAATAAAGTTTCTCAGGCTGAGTGTGGTGGCAGATGCCTTTAATCCCAGCATTCAGGAGGCAGAGGCAGATGGATTTCTGTGAGTTCAAGGCCAGCCTGGTCTACATAGTGAGCTCCAGGCCAGCTGAGGCTACAGGGAGACCCTGTCTTAAAAAAGACCAAAAAAAAAAAGGTTTCTCGATAGCATCTTATTTAGTCAACTTCAATATTCAAACCTTACAATGACAGAGATACACAGAACAATCCCTGTAATCATTTCAACAACTATTCTGGGACAATTCTCTAATATCCATCTTTTACATGAAGAGTGTAAGACACAAAGAGAAGTGGTGCTATTTGAATTGTTCTGCAAACCTGGCAGTGAAAGGGCTGGTTCTCTCAGCCCTTGGTAAGGTAAGCTGCTTATCCTCCAGTCTTGAAAAAAAACGTATCACAAAACATCAACCCTGATACTCATCCTATGAAAGATTACAGCATGCAGGGCCAATAGCAATTACTACCAGTAGCAGCTCCCCTCTCCCTCCCCACTGCCTCCTCCTCCCTACAACACCTAACATACCTTCCAAATTAAAGGAGAGAGATTTTAAAAGCCCAGTTCAGAAGAGACAACACACTATTACCCAAGGGAGTGACAGTGATTGAGAAATGAACAAAGGAACAGATGTCCTTAAGCCTTGGCTGATGAAGAGCTTCCCAAACCTCTGTAGGTAAGAACAGCTCGCCAGCCAGACTCCTCTCCCACCTCTTCATTCTCCCTCTGCAGTTACTGAAGAGCAGCAAAATGCAGAATGACAATTTTTTTTTCTTTTCTTTTGGTCTCTGGTTGGTCTCTCTTGAACATACCTTACCTAAAGCTTGATCCCAGAGAAAGAGATGCACTAAAAGGCAAGGAATTCACCAATTGGATATTTAATACTGGAAATATCACTTAGACATCTTTGGATTTGGGGAAAATAATTCTAAAGTAACTGGAGAATTCTAATGAAGAATAAGAATGATTACTATAATGTTATATGATAAGATCAATATTCATCTGTCAGAAAAACTCTGATTTTACAGTTATTAAGCACACTTAGGAATTTTTCTTCAGATATCAAAGAAAAGGACTTGAAAGCAGCCAATTCTTCACCTTTTTTCCTATAGTGACTAAATCTAATCGGATTCCTAAAGATTATCCCTGAGCTCCCCCCAACCCCCACATCACATCACCATTCCCACACCAGTAAACAAGTTGTGCCCAAGTTTCTAACACAAGCCAACCAATATGTGAGAAAATAAACCATGGGCAGAATTTCTTCAGCTTACTAGTGCGTAAAAAGCACAGCTCTGGGGGCTGGAGAAATGGCTCAGTAGTTGGGAACATTAACTGCTTTTACAGAGGACCCAGGTTTGAATACAAGCACCCACATGGCAGCTAAGAACCATATGTAACTCCAGTTCCAGGGGATCTGACACCCTCTTCTGACCTCCGCAGACACTGTAGGACACCGGTGCACTCACATGCATGCAGGCAATATACTCATACACATAAAATAAATTTTTTTTTAAAGTTCAGCTCTGTTTGGTATTAAATCTAACTTCAGATGTGCTAGGAAAATTCCAAATTGTGTCAAGTTCAGACAATGCACATCTTATAAATATTATGACAATCAGATTAATATTAGCATACACAAAGGAATTCAGGGAGAAGAGGAGACAGTGAAAACTAAAAAGAGCTAGAGGTTCATAAGAGAAGGCAACTAGTCAAAAATACATAAAAGTAAAGACAATTCGCACCAAGGCTAGATGATTAAAATCTAAGGAGGCAAATCTCAAGCTTAAGGAGGTGACGAAGTATGTTGGTATGCAGCTGGACACAGTCATTAAGTGGAGTGAAAGTGGAAAGATCAGGAAAAGCCATGTTTCATCATATGTGTCTCAAGAATAGAATACAGAAGGGAATGGAGAAATGTTCCACAGTGAAAAGCAGTTGCTGCTCTTCCAGAGGACCCAACTTCAGCTTCTAGCACTGGGATCATGTAGTCTATAAACACCTGAAACTAGCTACAGGCAATCTGATACCCTCTTACAGCCTCCACAGGCACCTGAATATACATGGTGTGCATACACACACACACACACACACACACACACACACACATACACACACACACACACATAAAACATTTAAAAATAAATAAGAAGATATAAGCTAGTTTAAAAAAAATGATTACAACCTTTATCAGTTGATTTTCACTTCCTATAAAAAATACCAGATGCTGGGCAAAGAGGACTATTCAATATTTAGTTTTAAAAATATAATATTTTTATTAATTCTTTGGGCATCTTGGCTTTTCTGTTTTGTTTTTGAGATAGTCTCACTACATAGCTCTGGCTAGCCTGGAACTTGTTATATAGGCCTTGGAGTACATGGAGATTCCAGTATGCACCACCACATCCAACTTGTTAACAATTTCAGAGACTGGATTCTAAATTAGTGGCCGCATCTGTTCAGCTTCTGAAAAGGACCTCACAGCAGCTACCTTTGAAATGACTGAAGCATGGGTAGAAGAGATCACACAGCAAGACAGGAAGCCAAGAGATTCAAGAACCCTCACTTTTTATAACTTCTACTCTCTCAAGAACTAACCAGGGTCCTAATAGAACTGTACCAGTCCCTTCCTAGATTATACCCAATAATAAGCCCTGCTTCTTAATTACAGGTTCCATCTCTCAATTCTGACACCCTGCTTCTGATCAAGCTTCCAGCATAGGATCCTTCAGAGGACACAAACTATACTCAAACCACACCACAACCCCAGGTCTTTTCTGCTCTGGTTGCCTGACTATGGCTTCCAGTCAAACCCGGCCTTCCACTTGTTTTGAAATCAAGTTTGAAAGGATCTTTTATGCACTGTGGGTACTTTTGCATTACAAAGCAGAAATGAGCAGTTGTTGAAGAGACTGTATTGGCCACAAGCTCAAAAAACACAACCCTTTCCTATAATCTGCTCTGTTAATCTATTAAGCCAAATCTCATCTTTCTCTTCCAAGCACTGCCTTCATATGCTACAACACAAGCTCTCTGTCTTCTGAATCAGAATCATTAAACTAAAGCTATGGCAATATTTGCTGTTCTAGGGTAAAATGACTGACGTGTACAAAATGATGAATAACGTGGCCATAAAAAGTAACAGTGGAGAAAGGAGTTGTATTCGTGGGACTAGGAAACCAGTTAATTCCTGGCAGGTGTTCAAAGCAGCCCACCTTATTTCAAGCCTACCACTTGAAAATATTTTCATTGATTCAAGATTTTATGCAATGTATTTTGATCATATTTCAACCCCTGACCCCCTCCCTCTCTACAACTACTGTACCATCCGCAACAACCCCCACCCCCAGCTTCACGTCCTCTATTACTATGGGTGCTGGGATTCAAACCCAGGTCTTCTGCAAGAACAGTCAGCGTTCTTAACCACTGAGCCATCTCTCCAGCCCATACTATAATTTTTTTAAAAGATCTATCAAATTTAATCTGTGTTTCCAAAATATTCTTCAGTGTAGTCTATTCCTTTGAGTTTGATCAACCTAACGGGTGACACACCAATATAGAAAACAGATTCTCCCTCTTCCAAAATTTATCAATTACTGACAGATTCTCAGCTAGGGACAGGGCTTCTTGCCCAACTCTCCCATCCATGCTGGGTTTTTGTCTGGTTTGAGTTTGCATGGGTCTTGTGCATGCTGTCACAAGCACTGTGAGTTTATATGTACAGTGCCCTGTGGTGTCCAGAAAAGTTTCCTTTTATTCATCTGCCACCTCTGGCTCTTACAATCTTCCCACCCACTCTTTCACAATGTTTCCTGGGCCTTAAGAGGGTAGAGGGTATGATATAAGTGTCCCACTCAGGGATGAGCACTCCATAGTCTCTTATTCTCCGTACGTGGACCAGTTGTGAGTCTGTGCTAATCACCATCTGCTGCAAGAAGGAGCTTCTCTAGTCAGAGGTGGAATATGCACTAAACAAGCTTACCACTTTTAAAACAAGTTTCATATTGGTAAGATCTACACAATTCTAGATATATTAAATAAGAGAGTTTTATCCCATCATTCCATATTGATTTAACCCCTGTAATACTGACATTTCTAAAACAGCAACAAGCTTTCCAACGTACCTGAACTACCTGAAATTCAGTCACAGACCCTGAATTATACCTGTTTGCCCTCCCCAGGGTATGGGGTGTTTGAACCAAGCAGGAAAGCATGGAGGAAGGAAGAACAGGCAAATGGTTACACATTTCAGAATCAGACACAGGTGGACTTCACTCTGACAAGCCACTCTATCAGATGTATGACTCTGGGTAAGTCACTGTCTGTTCTGTTTCACTATCCTCATCTATAGATGATGATAATAGTATCGCAGGGGTTACTGTGAGAATTGAACAAATCAACCCAGCAAAGGGTGACAGAGTCACTTGCAGGAAAATAAGGAAAACGTAACCATTATTATACAAGTGATCAGAAATATCTCAAATCAACTTTTTATGTTATGCAAAATGGTACTCCATAAATAGGAAATTACATTAAAATATGCATTTCTAGGAGGCAAGGAGAATGTGTTCCAGAACACCTTCAACCCCATGAGCTGGAGTATCCACCCAGAGAGCACAGGAGGTCATACACATTTTGAAAAAGACATTTTTATTTTATTTCATGTATCATTTTTTTAGAGGTAATGTGTTTTCTGCCAAAAGAAAGACTGAGGCGACATTTTTGTGTATTTGACTTGAAACTAAATTTTAGAATTAAGCAAGTAGCTTGGCCAGATGCCAACTAAACAACTTTTTGCTTATTCATCCATTTATGCATAAGCAGAGCAGAACAGAAAATGCCACTGAGGATGCTGGTATTAGAGGAAAAAACAAATTAAATGAAATGAGTTGTCCACATTTTACTGTGAAAACAGCTATTATATACTAGCATCTTTGCATGACCCTGCTAAATAATGAATTGTAAAGTTAAATTTCAGTTGAGCTGATTTTCAGAACTCTGAGGTTGATATACTATTAATCATAGTGTTAATTTTATGTCACTATTCTACATACTAATTGGTTTCATCTTCATAGGTCAGGATATTATCTTCACTTTAGAGATGAGGAACTTCAGGCACAGTTAAGTGACTTGCCCTCTGTCACAGAAGTACAGAAATGAGATTTTAACCATAGCAGTCTGGCTCCTAAATTTCTGCTTTCTGAATTGATGACATATTGAATCTCCATATGGTAGCCAGCACAGGTATATGCAGTACCTATTTTAAGGTTTATATATACATACTTTTTTTTTGGGGGGGGGGTCTTTTTGAGACAGGGTCTTTCTGTAGCCCTACCTGTCTTGGAACTCACTATGTAGATCAGGATGGCCTTGAACTCACAGAGATCTGCCTGCCTCTGCCTCCCAAGTGCTGGGATTAAAGGTGTGCACCACCACGCCCAGCTAAGATTTATATTTTTTATGTATGTACATGCATGTGTCTGTGTGTATAAATGTACACCTGTGTGTGCAGATGATCAGGGTTACAGGCACTTGAGAGCTACCCAACATATGTGCTGGCATCCAAACTCTGAGGGTCATCATGATTGAGTAACAAAAGCTCTTAAATGCTGAGCCATCTCCTCTCAATAACTATTTTTAAATTTTCATTTCAGACCTAATTTATATACTTGTACAAACTCACTTGTTTTAACCAGAACTTTAACATAAAATCAATAGCTAATTTTTTCATTTTTATACTCACAATAGCTCATGATTTGGCAAAGGAAATACTGTCAAATCACTCTAAAATGCTCGAATATATTGACAAACTATTTTCAGTAAAGGGCCAGACAGCATTTTAGGCTTGTGGCTACCATAACTTCTCCAAGGACTACTGCTCCTTGCTTTTGTAGAACAAAGAAGCTATAGACAACATTCACGTGATAATCTGCAAATCACTAAACAAGGTCAACAAATCTGACCGACCCACGGGTCTTGGTTTGTTCTTTCCTACGCTAAAGACAAATTCACATCACAAGAACGCCACCATGGCAAATTTACATTAATTGCATCATCTAAAGTTGCTGTTCATAATTTATGTGGCTTAAAGCAGTGATTCTTAGCAGGTAGCAATCTTGTCACCTAAGGCAAATGTCTACAGATTTATTTTGAGCAAGTTTAATTTTTTAAACATATTTATTTTATTTTTTCTGTGTATTCAAGACATGCCACCACTTATATGTGAAGGTCAGATGATAACCTGTGAGAATAGACTATCTCCTTCTGCTATGTTGGCTCCTGGGGATCAAGCTCAGATGACCAGGCTTGGTGACATGTGCCTTGAACACTGAGCCATCTGTCTGGTCCAGTTTTCATTGTATAGACAAGGAGAATGCTACTAGTGTCTAGTGGCTAGAATACAGGTATGCTGCTATATACAGGACAACTCTCCACAATAAAGTGTGATACATCTCAAATGCCAATAGCACCAACGTTAAAAAATACTGGTTTAAAACACTGTTACTCACTTAGTGGGTTCTTTCTACCTGTGCCTTCGGTGGGGGGTGGAAAAAACATAAAAGTGGCTTCAGATATGGTCTCTTTACCACAGGTTGGCCCCAAACTCAAAGTGATCCTCCCATCTCAGCCCCCTACTATTCCTATTATAACAGCTTTCCTTTATAATACTGAAGCAGAGTCACCCCATAGTTGGTGCTTACTCATTTACAGTCTGTAAAGAGTAGGAGGTGGGCAAGATTACTTCATTTTCTACAGAAAAAAATGAATGTGGAAATATTAAAATGATGTACATGAGTTTAGAAAGTCAATCACGCAGCAGCTAAAGTACAAACCCAGGTCTTTAATACTTTAAAGTCTACATTACCCCTTAAAGGACTTTACCTCACGCTTATACTGCCAGTATGTTGCTTAAAATTTTATTTTCATCACTTCTGATGGGATCTGAAGCCTGCTCCACAGAAGGCAAGTCATGCCTGTTCTATAAGCATGGTCACGAGCCTGTAATTGAGGTAATCATAGGCCCTATGAGGAAACCCACTACTGCTCTGCAAAATGGCCATGTTGCTAAGCTGCCTTTTGAATACTAATGTTTATACCAATAGGCCAATGCTGCACTCAGCCTTCATCAGAGAAGCTTCTTATTGCAACAGGTAGTGGTTACTGCAGAAACCCCTAGCTGGCCAAAATGCTGAGAATAAGTGATAAGGAAGTGCTCCTCCCTAAACAGAACACTTACATCAACCTCTCCAAGACTCAGGGAACATCATGGAAAGGGAGGCATAAAGAAAGTAAGAGCCAGAGGATGGGGCCATCTGCTGGACATGACTTAGCCATTATACTCATGAACTCATTGCAGCTGCAGATATCTGTACAAGAGACCTGTACATGACTGAGCCTTTAGTGCTTCACCATAAACAAGGAAGGGCCTATGCGGCTTCATCCCTCCCTGAGAGTATATTGGGAGTTAATGACTACTGGGGGAAGAGTTGTCATTTTTTTCAGTGGGCTAGCCACTGATTATGTTGCCCATACTCCAGTAAATAACTCCCACCCATGCTCATGAAAGCAACTCTAATTAAACCCAGTGAGTCACACACAAACAGAAGAGAAGAAAGTGGGAGGGAGACTTGCTGCCATGGAGAAAGGTTTCAGTAGGAGAGGAAGAAAGATGAGAAAGGGGAATGGGGGGAGTGACTAAAATTCATCATATGTATGAAGCTGTAGAAGAATTAAAAATTATTGTCAAAACATGAAGCTATAAAACATTCAATTCCATCTTTAAGGCCTTGACCTGTCATAAAATTCAAATCTGGACAGCAGAAAGAAAAGGTAGAAATGTTAACTCACTGTTCAAAAAATATCCTGGGACAGAATCATCACAATTTAACAAATGATATATGAAGCAGATCTTTCTCACGTTCTTTGCTTATTCATTTACAGTCCGCCACTGGTCTTGATGTTCTTTTCTACTTATTACTTTTCAGTTACTTTCCTAACTCATAGGATGGGGCACCTAGTCATTATATAATTTTGAAATGACAAGAAACAAAACTGATATATAGGACCACTTTGAGTACTACTTAGATACATTTGTTGATAGAGGTAGATACGCTTCAGATCCATCTACAGGATCAGGAAACATGGAAGAAAAATCTCCCAGAAGCCCATAGTACTTCTTTCTTGAAACTCAAATAGGGACCAAAATGGCCAATCTAGAAATACAGCTCTCATAAATAGGAAGCTTTGGAGGCACACATGCCCATTCCATTCTCGTGATGACAAGGCTACTGGTTATGAGGACTTTGGAGAAAATCAAGACTCCATCAGGGCATACTTTGGGCTCTATCAATCCTAATTTTCATCAAGATAACTTCATAGAAATCTGGACCAGAAAATTTGATCATTTAGAAAAGGCATGAAACATTATCTCTGGCATTCAATCCTTTTCAGTCTCAATAATGTAAGAAAACTGACTTTATTATCTTGAAATTAGAGGCATCTAACCTAAAAAAATGCATTTCAATTCAAAGAACATCAAAGCATATTCCTAACTGTTACCAGTCCAGTCCAGTTTGGTCTCCAGAACAGAGCAAGTTTACTCACTGACACAGTAAGTAAGATACAGATACAGATAAGTCCTTTTAGTACAAAGATTTGAGGTCCTTATCTCCAGCAATTAGTATTAAACAATTTGAATCTGTAATTTTTGGAAATCTCTCATTTGGATCAAGTTAAGGCTCACTCTGTGTTCATGTGTGTAAATATTCTGTGGGTGTGTTAGTTCTTGGTTTTCCATTGTCTGATCAAGACATCTTGAAGCTGTGAAACTTACCAACTGCCACTCAAAGAAACCTGGATTGGAGGCCTGTGAGTTAATCACTCCCTACTCTGAGGACCTAGCTTCTGCTTTTACCCACAGTAAAATCCTGTGAGGAATCAATCTGTTGAAGAATGCCTGGATCCACAGTGGGTTTACTGTGCTGAGTGAGGCCTGGAAACAGTTAAAGTATAACCTGCATGCAAGGGTTGTAAACAACTAACTGAAAACCAACCATTTCTGACAACTGAGAAAAAGAGAAATTCCTATTTCACATTCCTAAGCAGTATGTAAGAGAAACAGAAAATAAGAGTGAAAATCCCATTCCAAGAACACTGGGCATACTCTGACCCAAAACCACATACAAAAGAAAGGGAATGGGCCCTTACTTTGGCACACCTGAGTAGAAGTCTAGATCACTGACACACTAATGAGGTATGATTTCTCTGGTACCCAGCTCAAAGGTGTAAAGTAAGATTAATGGGGTTTTTCAATTGCTAATACAAAACTTGAAGTCAGGAATGGGGTGAGGTAAAGGGGTGGTGGTAGAGGGAGGGTGGAGAAAGGAGAAGGACTGAATATAATCAAAATTCATTGCATGAAATTCTTAAACCAATAAAACTCCTCTTAAACGTATAAAAAGACATATTGAAGCTAGAATTTTTTTAAACTTTGAAATACTAAGATTTATATTGATAATAAGTACAATATAAAATGCAGTACTTCTTCCAATGACAAATACAATACAATTATACTTTCAGATTAGGAAATATATGATAAATCACTGGTCAGTAAATATTCAAGTAAAAACAGCACAGTGTGGAAAAGGTGACTAGGTGATCCCTTTCCAGAAGTCCTCCTTGTTTCTTCTTTCTCTGTTAGTAGCTAAGTTGCTCCCTACAGATTCCTTCCATCATTTTCTCTGAATGAAATGCACTTATGTTTGCACTGAACTCAAGACTCATGATGACAGGAAACCAAAGAAAATGCCTCCCTGAACCATAGTTCCTACATTTGTCTTCTCATTTTCCTGTATCTTCATATAATGCTTTTAAGCGTTTCCCCTCTAATACCACCATCCTTAGAACTTCTCATTACAGGAATGAAAAGTATCATGTACTACTTATGAAAGGCATCATCATCAAAAAAACACTCAAGAGCAGCACCTCCAGGGGGTGGAGCAGGTGGCTGGGAGGGTAGAAACACTTGTTACACCTGACTTTTAATTCCCAGGACCATATAAAAATGTGGGCAAGCCACAGGCTCACCTGTAACCACAGCACGATGGGGGTGGAAATAAGATCTCTGGAGCCTGGTGCCTGCTAGCAAAGTTCCAAATTCAGTGAGAGACTGTCTCAAAGGAATAAGGTAAAGATAACAGAGCAGGACACCTGACATCCCCTTCTCACCTACACACACGCAGAGGCTGGTGCACCTCTCGCACATACACCCCCCCACCCCAACATACACACACACAGAGTAGCACCTCCAAATAGAACTCTGAGAGTTTATTTAGAATGGAAATCCTGATACTTCTTCCTTTAACAATTGATCCTCCTTCGTTTGGAAAGATCAGCTAAATCAACTATAGAATTCAAAAGTATGACAGATGTCACAGGAAAAACTGGAATTTTTCTAGGTTAACACGGCAAATTTTGAAGGTGAGGCAAGGTTAAATTGAGTAAAAAACAAATTTATTAAGATGTGTGTGTGTGTGTGTGTGTGTGTGTGTGTGTGTGTGTGTGTGTTTGGCTGGCTGGAGAGATGGCTCAGTGGTTAGGAGCCATGGCTGTTCTTGCAGAGGACCCAGGTTCAATTACCAACACCCATATGGTAGCTAACAACCATTCACAACTCTACTTCTTGGAGATCTGGCATGCTCTCTTCTGACCTCTGCAGGCATTGCATGACACAGGCACAAACATACAGACAATACACTCAAACACATGAAAATTTTATACACACACACACACATATATGTATATATATGTATCTGCAATGGGAATTTTAGCTTTCTCTGGCAGTACAACTATAAAACAGCATAAGGAGTTCCTTTGGGCTGAAACAACATATCATGGTCTTTACAGAATATACCATGGTGGCTAGTATGAAGCTCCAGGGCAGACCTTTTGTTTTGTTTTTGTTTCGTTTTTCTTTTTCTTTTTTATTGCTGTTAATTCAAGGAAAAAAGTTGCATAAAATCCAATCTGTTCTAGAAATATAAGTAGCCTTTCCAGTACATAACATTTCAAATATCAAAGTATATGGTAAGCAATCAAATAAGGAGAAGGTAACATACCAGGGCAGACCTTTTATGTGCAAAAGGAGGTCAGCATAACTGAACTGTGGAAAGAGTAACAGTTTTTTATTTAGCCCTAGAATAAGTTGCTCTTGCATTTATCTGAAAAATCTAAAAATTTACCCCTTCAACTTTGGGGAAAAACTGCAGGAAAAGAATGTTTTTTTTTTATCTACTTCCTCCTTGGTAGATGATATAGAAGTGATTGCAAAAGGCTTCGGTGTACAAGGATCAGACGGCAGTACATCTTTCTCTTCTGAAGAAGGGGGCTGAAGTGGTATAGCACTGGAATGCTTGCCTTCTGATCACTCTGACCCCAGCTCTTGAATCATCTTCTTTCTCAATCTGGAAACAGTAACTCCTCCCATTAAGCAACCCTTTTCCAATATATGTTGGGAATAGGTCAGGAGTGCCTGGAATGTAGAGCATGGCCACACAACCCCAGAGACCTCCCAGTGGGGGATGGCAGGAGTCAGGCCTGCTCCATTCTAAGACATACTGTCTCTCACCCAACAGCCACCTCGCAAAATTACTAGGTCTCTAATTTCTCAATCCTAACTGGGTCTCTTGTAGATCATGTGACCAGACGACAGAACAAAGGCACCATGAACAATGCCATATAGCCTTGGAAGCCCCATCCCTCCCCCTACCTGCCTGCCCACCAGAAACCCAACACCGCCTCTTTCCCCTCGAAACTTCCCTATAAAAACTTCTGCTTCACCATATTAAAATGAGCTGTCTGCTGAGACAGTCTCCCAGGTGTTTCTTCCTGTTGTACTCGCCACCACCCCCAGACCTCTCTCTCCCCATTGGTCTCTCTCCTTGCCCCAACCCTCCATGACAGGGACTGGTGCCACAACAGTCTCCCAGTAGTAGCGGAGCCCAGGCTGAGGGGAGACCGGCAAATATATATCCTGAAGGATGTGAAACTCTTGCCCCTAAAAATAGTTACACACTTTTTATAGAGATTTAGATAGGCAGTTCACCCTCCAAGGGTTTAGAATTCTTAGGCAAATCTTTCAGCTAATGCAAGCGTGTCATAAAGTTTAAGGAATCACTAGGATTTTAGCTTTGGCTGGTGGCCTCATATTTGACCATGAGGATGGGTAGGATAATTTGATTCAGACATAGTCTCTGGTGGATAGGAAGTGCTTAGCAGGGTGCTATCATCTGTTCTTGTATAAAGAATACATGGAGACTCAGGTCTCCAAAGTGGAAGTAAAATGAAAGACAGGAAGTATAATCACAGGAGGAAAGAGAACTGCTAAGGATGTGTTATGTGTGACATCACTGATTCAGGCAAGACCTGATATCTAAGCAAGAGGTGACCATGTCCATCAACTTGACAGAAATGGTACTGTTTCTAGTAGATGGACACTGTGAATACAACTCTGTCTCAATCAAGACATCAGCAAGACAGAGATAAATAACCTACTAATTTTGAAAAGACATTTTAAAAAGGTTAAAAAGGATACATACTGCACTTAGCTAATGTGCATATTTTCAATGTTTAACTTCAAACAAAGAATTTTCACATTTATATAGAAAAGATAATTGTGAAGGAATGCATACTCTTTTCTGCATTTGCTTTAACAATAACCTAGAAAAGACTATGTGGACATACTGCAATGCCATACACCAGGAAACTTCCTGCCTGTTTTAACTGTTGGAAACCAGGTATGGAGCAATAAACAATTCCTGGCATGCTGGCCTTGGAAACTACAATATAAGTGATGCCAAACAGATATGTATCACAATTTATTATCTTGAGTGTTAAGTACCCAAAAGTAAGCATGATATATGTCCCCAACTAAATTTAAAGAGGACTTTCACTTTCTTCTCTTAAAAGATACAATCCATGATAAGATATGTGACACTTCTTACCCTTAAGACCTAGTCAATTTTCACAGAAAATAATCTCTTTAATTTAGAGGGGGAAATGTTACCTTTAAAATTCCAGAAATATACTTTACCTTAAACTGAGAGAAATTATTTCAAATAAACACAAGTTTTCTTTTTTAAAAGGGAAACATATGAAATTATAGTATATAAAGGGAAAATTTTCATCTTGTGAATTATGCCATATTTTACTGTGAAAAAAAGGACTGTTTTTACAAATCTAGCATAGCAAACTTTCAAGGTATTCACTACAAACACTAAAGGGACACAGGCATGGCTGCCTACTTAGAATTGATTTCAGCTTTACAGCCACCAAGAAGAATGCTCAATCAAATCTGAACACGTTTTAAGAAATGTTTTTGATACCTCCTTTAAAACAGAGGTGAATTTCAGGTTAAGTAAGTGCCATACTCAAGAAAATTAAAAGAAAAATGAGTGGCCTTTTAAAGAGAGGGGAGGGGAGGGGAGGAAAGAAAATGATAGAAGTTTCCAATTTAAAAGGTAAACCAAGGGCTTGGTCCAATTTGCAAAGCTATTTATCTTATATTCGAAAAACTATGGTGATACAAATGAAAACAACTGTGAATGAAACTGTAAAAATCCATTGAATAAATTCATTTCATTTTGAGGCTGTAAGAAGAAAAAAAAAATTACTGAACTGAGACTGCTGTGAATGGCAGACTAATAACCAATCCCACAGGGAGGATTGCTGGAGCTGCTAATTCTTTATGTTTTCTGACTGCTCTTGAGTTCTGTGTATTGAGGCAGAGGAGAAACACAGTCTTAATTTTCTTAAGTATTTCAGGTTATAAGGTAATAAGACGAGCTCCATAAATGAATCAGGAAGTGTTCCCTCCTCTTTTCTGAAGAAGATCCTAAACATTGGGATTATTACGCCTTAAATGTTTGGTAGAATTTTACAGGGCTAGGACTGGAAAGATGGTCCAGGGGTTAAGAGTACTGGCTGTTCTTGCAGAGGACCTGAGTTTGATTTCTAGCACCCACATGATGGCTGATGACAACCTTCTGTAACTCCAGTTCCAGGGGAATCTGACACCCTTTATTGGCCTCCATGGGTACTACATGACATGGGTGCACTTACATACATGCAGGCAATACACTTATACACATAAAATAAAAATATCAAAAAAAGAATTTTTCAGGGAAAGATTTTAGCCTTGTTGAGTTCCTTTTCAGAAGTTTTAAAATTATTAATACTATTCAAGTTCACTAATGATTAAGTAGTAATTTTGACATCTATTCCATCTTAAGTTCATTTGGGTGGTTAGTAGTTCTATGAGCAAAATATTGTTTATGAAATTTTCTGGTTACAATCATGGCTGCAAGATCTATACTGACATCCCTATTCCATTCTTGATACTATCGATATGTGCCTTCTCATCATTTTTTGTTGTTGTTGTTTGGTTTTTGGTTGTATTGGGTTTCTCCAATGCTTTCTGATATTACTCTTCTTGATTTTGTTCTTATCTTTATTGTGTCCTTCCTCTGCTTGCTTGGCACTTACTCTTTCCTCTTTTTCTCATTTGTTGAGGTACGGACTTAGGTTCCTTGAGGAAGAACTTACATTACTGATTTGAGAACTTTCCTCATTTCAATGCAAGTAAGCATTTTGTCCAAAAAAATTTCTTCTAAGCACTGATTTAGTTGTCTTGAACATATTTTGATGTTTTATTTTATTTTCATTCAGCTTGTTTAAGCTTCATTCAGTCTTGTTTAAGCATCCGTTGATACATTTTCTTTAAAAATCTGATCCTTTTTTCCCCTGTAGTCTTCCTATTACCAATGTCCACTTTAAAACTCTGAATATTTGCAGACAAAAACCTATCACAGAATTGTGGAAATCAATAAAAAAATTACACATACATACACACACACACACACACACACACAAAAAAAAAAAAAACTTTGGATGATTTCAATTCTTTGAAATCTGGAGGGTTTGTTTTAGGGACAGGTCTATGAATGTTCTACTTGTAATATTTTTGTACAGATGTTTCATATGTGTCAACTGAAACACAATGGTTGACTGAGCTGTTTAGATTTTTCACATCCTTGCTGATTTTCTGCCTAGGGGTTCTATCAGTTGCTAAGAAGAATGTTCTCAATATATTTACATAACGCCGCCATGGCCACATCTGATTAACTTTGTTCTTTTGTCCACTGAGTATTCAGAATCAAATGAAGAGCCTAGATTCTGAGTTTACAGTAGCAGGCACAGATTAAGTGACTTTCAGATCCAGGACTATCATTCATTCACTTTCAAAAGTGTAGTTTCTAGAGTAAGGTTTCTGCTGACTAGCTGGTTTTTAAAAGCATAACCACTGTAATGGGGCTATTACTGACAAACTGATTTTCACAACATGTGTACTGATCCAAAATTATTTCTAATTATTAGTGGGTACTTATTCACAATTTGGGAATTTGGGCAAAGAATTTTCTTTCTCTTTTTTTTTTTTTTTTTTTTGTAACTTTTAATTCTCAGTTCTCCCTTTGACTTTCATTTAAAAAATATTTAAGAGAGGCAATAAGAAACTTTCCATATGTGTATTTGTTGAGGCACACTTGTTAACGAGAGCTACCATTATAGTGATTTAAATGTCAATATCTATGGCAAAACACAGTTCTAAGGCTAGGGAGATATAATGGCTCAGTTGCTAAAGTGCTTGCTATGCAAGCCTGAGGACTTGAATTTGGATCCTCAACACGCATATAAAAAGCCAGGTGTTGTGGCATGCACCTGTAATCTAGCACTGGGGAGGCAGAGACAGTAGGATCCATGGAGCTTGCTGGTCTGTCAGTCTTAATCAGTGAACTCCTGGTTCAGTGTAAGACCCTGTCTCAAAAAAAAAATTAAAAAAATAAGGTGACGAGCAATTGAGAGAAACACTTAACAATGACCTCTGGCTTCCACATGCATGTGCACACACATATACATGTACACACATAAATACACCATACCCACAAAGGGGAGATAATAATTTATTAAAAATATTAACTATAGTGCAGGTACTGAAACCCCCCAAAAGCCCATATAAGATACAAAACACAAATCTCTGAATACTGAATAAAC
>NW_008360330.1:887379-896101 GCF_000622305.1 Nannospalax galili | reverse complement strand
AGTCTTGGTAAAGACTTAGGACTTCAAACAAGAGTCATGGATAGTTTTTGAAATCAGAGAAAAACATGATTAGATTAGTGTGTTACAAATTAAGGAGGCAGTGTCCTGGAAAACTTTATTATAAAATAAAAGAAAAAAATCATTTTAAGTATAATAATATCTACAACAAATACAAAAATGAGATCCCCAATATTTATATTTACAGAAACTAAAGGGGAGAAGTTGAAGAAAGGATTATAAACTAGAGTTTGGCTTCCAGGAACTTTCAATCTCCAGGGTTTCAGACTAGAATAATTCCCAACTATTTAATGGTAAAGCTAATCCTTCAACACTATTTAATAGGGAAAACCCTAAGCTTCTAGAATTATTATAAGTTTTAGGGATTCAGGAATGGTTGGCTTGGTTTTTCAACAGCTATAGCTCTTCAACTTGTTTCCTTTCTTGAGACTTCAAGAGTTAGTACCAAAAGCTTTCACTTTATCTCTGCATAGCTCTAAGCTGAAGCCTGGATTGGCAATCAACTTTTTACAGACTCAAAGTGGTCTTTTATTCATTAGAATTGTTTGTATAGTTATGCAGGATCACTTTTGAATATTTAAAATTCAGCTTTTGTATTCTATCTCTCAAGGACCTGCAACAACCGCTTTCCTTATCCTCCATAAGCTGAGCAAGTCTGCTTGAATAATATGAAGAAAAGAGGAACAATCAAAATAATAAACCAATTTGGAGAGATACGCGTGCTGCTTCTATCTCCTTTGGAAAATTACTTAGTACAATTATGTTTTTCTTAGAAGAACAGGATGAAGAACACCAAAAAATACTAGAGACAATCAGCTTTACTATCATGCTGGAGTTGGACAAAACCTACCAGACTGCAGATGATAATATAGTTTTCAGGATTCTACTTTCATGTTCACACAGGACTCCAGGACAGTGGTTCAGGTTTATGGCAAAATGAGGTCACATATTTTGTATAGTATTGGCCTGCACTATTTCAAGTACCAGAAACTACATTATTAAATCTTCATGGTCACTAGAACATACACAGCTAAAATAATCCCAAATGATTACTGAATGTAAAACTTAGAAGTATACAAAGTGGCAAGGAAATAGAACCTGATGCTTCTGCTCAGTAACATTTTCCAACCAAGACAAATTTGTTAAGCAAATATGGAGGACCTAGTCAATATCTGGAACATCATAAGATAGGTGGCATAGAGAAGCCTTCTGTAAGTTAGATGGAAATGAAAAGTAGATCTCAGAAACACATGAAACACAGAAGTGTTTCATCTACGAACTTCCAGGGGGAAATCACATTGGTTATCATTGTATTTATCTCTAGAAGTAGATTAAAAAAATAAAGCCATATATAAACAAATTCAGAGATTTCAAATTTATTATTTCTATACATAGTCTAAAAATAATGATAGGACTTTTAAAGTAAGAACTACAGAGCATTTTCAGGGCTGGAGAGATGACTCAGCAGTTAAGAACACTGGTTGTTCTTGCAGAAGACCTGGGTTCGAATCCTCGCACCCACATGGCAGCTAACAACTGTCCATAACTCCAGTCCCAGGGGATCTGACAGCCTCTTCTGACCTCCACGGGCATTGCACAATAGGGGTGTACTTACCTACATGCAGGCAATACATACATGCATATAAAATAAAAATAATAAATAAAAATTAAAAAAAAGAACTACAGAGCATTTTCAGGGCTGGAGAGATGACTCAGCAGTTAAGAACACTGGGTGTTCTTGCAGAAGACCTGGGTTCGAATCCTCGCACCCACATGGCAGCTAACAACTGTCCATAACTCCAGTCCCAGGGGATCTGACAGCCTCTTCTGACCTCCACGGGCATTGCACAATAGGGGTGTACTTACCTACATGCAGGCAATACATACATGCATATAAAATAAAAATAATAAATAAAAATTAAAAAAAAGAACTACAGAGCACTTTTGTTAGTGTTATCTCTCTAAAAATACTTTACCAATGGATAAATTCAGGAGCTAAAAACTGATATGAAACAAGCATTTTTAAAAATCTTAAATTATTATCATTTCAATCTGCACATCATTCTGTCTTAATTACCTTCAATCTGAGAAGTTATTCATGTAGATTCTAAGTGAACATACATGACATTTACCTAGAAAGTGATCCACTAGAGTTGCTTCTAAATTGTAACCTCCATGTCAAGCTGGCAAGTGCAGTGACAAATTTAACAGGCAGTAAGCTTCCTAATATATTGTGGTTTGGGGACATACTTGTATAATTAAGGTTCAACAAAGAACTAGAAGAAAATGTGTAAGAAATTAGAAGATCTAATGTTGAAATGCAGCCAGTGACAGGTTACCACAGAGATCTTTATACAACCTAAACTGCATCTTAAGGTCACCCAGGACTAAGAAAAGAGTCAAGATAAGTAATTTCTTTCCAAATACAACATCATAAGTAATAAACTGGCCCATCTCAAGTTGTCTTAAATATTAATATTATCACAGATAGAAACTTCACAAAAGAATTTCACATTACTTTTTTATATATGTGAGATTTTATTCAGGTTGTGATATATATATATACATTCATATTTGTTTGTCAAATATCTTGATGCTAAATTTCCTTTTTATAATGGAAAATACTAGAGATACAATCTCAGCAAATAGTAATAGCCAAGAACCAGGTAAACTGACTCTGAATGTATTTTTTCTTAATATTTAAAATGGTTTTATTTAAGAATTCCCAACAATAACTTTTACAAAACGCATCCAACCACAGGACACAGAACTGTAGCAAACATTAATAACACTACCCACTTTTTCAATGTGAATCATATTTTTAGTGTCCAGTGATGTGTAATTCCCACTGAACTAATGGTCAATGGAATAAAAAAGAAGTCCAATTCTCACAACTCTCACACTGAAAGAACTTAGGGTTACACTCGATTTACATTCTTACTAAGTTAGTCAAGATATACGGCATAAGAAATACTTGCTTTTTTTCATTTCATTGACCTCCTTCAGAATAATAAATGTTGACATTCACTGAGCACCTCCTTGCTAACAGGAGGAGGAAGAAGCAACTATCATCTCCTATTTTTCACACAAAGATACATAATCTCTAACAAGGCATACACTGGGGATTTGATTCTGTCTGTTTTAAAAACACTATACCAAGACTCAATTTTGACAAAACTTGAACCTAATCAAATTCTATAATGGTTAAATTTTCAACTTGATTGAATCAAGAGCAAGAACACCAACAGTCATTAAAGTATGCCTTTGGATGTGTCTGTGAAGGTATTTCCAGACAAATGAACTGAAGAAGGAAAACTGACTCTAGAGTGTGTAGCATCACCCCATAAGCATGAGATTCAGACAAAATGAAAAAGAAAATCCTAGCTGAGAGACAACACCTACTCTGATTGCTGATCCACCCAGATGTGAACAACCAGACTCATCCTACCACCATGCACTCATTCTCCGTGATAGACTGTATCCTCTGAAACTAGGAGTGAAAATAAAACCCGTCCTTATGCTGCTTTTTTCTCAGATATTTCATCACGGAGATAAGAAAAGTCACTAATAAAAAAAAAAAAAATCCCTGCTGGCTTTGTCTTACTGCATTACCTTAATCCAGAAAATCTTAAATTCAATTAAAAAAATCAAACAATAAATAAATAAATAAATAAATAAATACATACATACAAAGCAGCATCTCTATAATACTTTTATTCAATTTTTGTAAGGCAATTCTAAAGGCTAACTGCTCCACTCCCCATGACCAAAAGAGACATCTTTAAAAGAGGCTCTATGGCAAAGTTCATGGACCAAAGTTACTGTTCCCCTTACCATTTGTAACATATTATAGAAAAGGAAAGAGCTCATCAATTCAAAGATCTGAGTGACATCCTAATTGTATCAGCAAATAGGTTTTATTTATACTAGAACTTTCCCTATATATAGCCATTTTCTACAGCAGTAGACAATATTAGAAGTTTTATTTTGTTAAGTCTGAATTCACACATCAATATACCTGTATTTTATAGGTTTACTATATGTACTACTGTAAACCTGTACATTAAATATTTTTTTAGATAAAATGTAAACCAAGAGTAGCATTTTCCCTCATCTGCTGCGTTACAGTACACCCCTCACTTTGTAGACTGGGGATAAAAGACACATTTTTTCCAGCTTCTCTTTTTTCTAGGAGTACCTCCAGATCTAATTCCAGAGCAGCTTAGAGTTTTTCTCTCCAGTTCTCAAGAGTGCCAGTGAGATATCCTGGATGGTCCTAGGAAATTTTCAGGGCAGATCTGAGAAAGCCTTTATTGTCTTTAGACTCACACTTAGATCTACCATTCTTTGATATAATTTTCATTCACACAACAGAACCCCTATCAAAACATTCCACTTTAATGCTGAAATAAACACCACATGGGATTGAAGCACACTATGTGAAGAAAAGACAGAATATCCCAAGTATAATCAATCATTAATATGTATTCCTAACATGTACTGAGCAGTATGTTACCATTTTATATGTATTCTATCACTTAACCCTCAAAAATATCCCATGGAATCTAGAAAGCAAATTCTATATGTAGCAGCACAAAGAGCAAGAATTAATACTCAGGCTTACCTAATGCTGAGTTCTAAGTTACTAGATTCTAACTCTGATTAATCAACGATGCATGCTTTCTCCATTGAAAGGCCATAATAATAATTACTAAGATGTATGATGTGTCAATTGAAACACACCTATTCTTGAAAACTATGCTGCAAGTAGGAGCTCTTATTATGATTTGTAATGAAAAAACAAAGTATTAAAAAGTTAAATGACTGAGTTCAAAAAAGAACCAGATTTGAACCTTGTCTATCTCCAGAGCCCAGACTCTCAATGACTACACCAATGTAATCTGCTTTTATAACCATTTTTGATCTTTTAAAATATAGTAAAATATTTACCATGACATAGTCTAACATAAAGAGTTTATAAATGTGAAGCATTCTATACACATGTATGTATTTATATATATGAAACATGAATGACCATATCATTTCAGGTTATTTTGGATTTAAACAAAACTATTTTAAAAATCATGCCCAAATGTTTCACGTTTCATAGACTAAATCTCATTATTTTTTCTATAAATATGACCACTTTCCTTTCAAGGAGTTCAAAGAAGTCCTTCAATAAATAACACAACAATTTTATAATATAGAGTGAAATATCATTACACCCACTTGTAAGTAAAAACACCCACTAAGTCATAGAAAAATTAAATGTCAAGATAAAATTCAAAGAGTAAAGGTACCACTAGGAATAAAATACAAATGTCTCTAGATTAGTGATGTTTCTGTGAGATTATGCTTCAAAGGTTAAGTTCAATTCAGTATACACTTATGGAGTACAAACTATATAGGCAGGTGTCAAGTTTGGAAAAATGTAAAAGCACATGTTTACCTAGTTTACAAAAATCACAGAAAAGAAAAACAGATGCACAAGGAACTGTAGGAAAGAATGAGGTAAGCAGATATAAATGACTTACAAATTGCTTCCAAATTGAAAAACGGGAGAGTTTTAGTGACTTCATATTTGACTCATGCATTAGGAATTGATAAACTGTTCACAAGAGAAAGTGGAGAAGTGTGAATTCCAAATAGAAAAATAAATTTAGAAAATAAGTGGTTTGCTTAAAGAATGATACCAAGATTGCTACACTACAGAGTACATGAGGAGGGGACAGTAAGGGATAAGACTGCAAAGACCTGCTCAATGCAGATGGCAGAAGGTATCTTCAGATAAGTTAAGGAGGATTTTTGTTTTGTTTTGTTTTGTTTTTTCTAAACCAAAGCAATCGAGAAAATTCCATATCTCAGTACGCAGTTCAAAGAAAGTGTTCTGGGAATATTTTTAGGAGACTGACTAAGGAAGAGAGAAATCAGATGAATATATACTTAATGATACTTTGCATAAGGCATGAGAAATCACAGGATATTCGTTTGAAAGTTAACAAATAGTTAACTCTAACTATTTGTGTACTTGAAAGACCTTGACACATATCAGAATTATTTTTATCTTGTTTTGTTTGGCTTTGTTTGGTTCTGAGACAGAATCCCTCTTTGAAACCCAGGCTGGATTCAAATTCAAGATCCTCAGCCTCCACAGTGCTGGGACTATAGGTATGCACTAACCTGCCTGACCCAGAAGCATACTTTTCCTAATAACCACAAGCAACATGGAGTAATATACAAAATTCACACAAATATAGGCCATTAGTATTTTGTTGTAAGGCAGCACCCTCTACACAGTAACTACTAGCTCTCTCTCCTTTGTTGGCTTTTAAGAATTCTCATGTGGAAGTAACTGAGAAGCACCATATAAAGGTATAATCATGTAAATGGAAAAGTCTGAAATATGGTAATTACAGACAAGGAACAGGAGCGATAGCTACGACAGATATTAGGAGTAAGGTGCACATCCTATGAGCGCTCACAACACTGCTGGCTGAGCAAATGTATTTTATGTCATAGTCGTCTGGTTTTCTACTTGTGTAAAACTCATCTCAAATCATCCTAGCCCTGACTCCTTGAGGCTTATGACCATTTCATTCTACAAAGTGCATTTAACTTCAAACACCCTCATTTTCTGCTAGTTCCAATACTCTAAAAAATAAAAATGAGCTTTTCTGTAGGAAACATTTATTTTTTTGGTCTTTTTGAGACAGTGTCTCTCTGTAGCCCCAGCTGTTCTGGAACTCACTATGTAGACCAGGCTGGCCTTGAACTCACAGAGATCCACCTGCCTCTGCCTCCAGAGTGCTGGGATTAAAGGCATGTGCCACCACTCAAAGTCTCTTGAGACTCAAAGAAAACTCTTAGCTATATGCTGCTGTAAAATTAAAAAATAACTTATATACTTCCAATAGCCAATGGCACAGAGAAACATTCTTATTCCAAAAGACAGTAACAGAAAGACAGCAAGAGGAAAGATAGAAATCAAGTAAGATTAAAACCCATCAGGGCAAATGACAACTTCTGAAGCTCCATTTCCCACTTCTGGAGCTTATAAAGGCCTCATCTGGACTCTAATGGGCATGGGTAGCTTCACTCCTTTAACTTTGCTGCCTGCAGCACACTAATAGGCTCTCTACTTGGGCCAGATCCTTTCAGTTCCTACAACTCTCCTTAGTAGACATCCCATGATCCTAATATCTCCAACATCCAAAATTTCCAATGTAACTCAGGTTTTACCTGTACAACTTCATTTGCTTTTAGGTTGGTTTAATTTTGCTGGTGGTGGTAGTGGGTTTGTTGCTGCTGTTGTTTGTTTTGTTTTTGTTTTTGTTTTTGAGACAGGGTCTCACTATGTAGCTCTGGCTGGCCTGGAACTCACAATGTAGACAGGGCTGACTTCAAACTCACAGAGATCAGCCTGCCTCTGCCTCCAGAGAGCTGGGACTTAAGGAGTGTGTCACACTACTGGAGTGAACGTAAATTAGTAAAGCCACTGTGGTCATTGTTGGGGAAACATGTCAACCCTAATTTGAACATCATTCTATGTACATATGAATCAAAACATCACATGATACTCTCAAAATATATACATTTTATGTGTCATTTGAAAAATAAAACATTAAAAAACAAAGATAACAGCATTCCTTTTCATTATCACATTTTCTGTTGCCATGGTTATGTAAATGGAAACATTTTCAGAAAATGGAAACTAGTAAAGTCAGGGATGGTGGTGCATACCTTTAGTCTCAACACTTGGGAGGCTGATTCAGGATAATTGCTGAAGACCAAATGCTCAAGAAAGCAACAAAGCAAGAGCCCATCTCAAATTAAAATAAAAGTTGAAACCAGTTAAAGTGCTATATGCCTTCGTGTTCAATAGCTATATTTAATATGACAGAATTAATGATAGAATTTTACAATTGTTTTACACACAGATATACTTTGCAATAATCTATAATTCTATTAAAACGCAGAATATGAAAAACAGTGGAGATTTAGAAATCCCTTAAAGGCAGGGAAATTCTTAATTTTAAGAAACAGGAAGTATAAGGATGCGATGATGGTGTGCAGCATCCTTTTTTCTGAGGACTGGCAACAAAGAACCAGGGAGATATAGATAAGACTTAGTTTCCATAAGATCTTTTCCTCAGAACCAGAAATGGTAAATAGACATTCGTAGGAAGGTGGGTTCTTAGTAACAGTCAATTCATAGCTCCAACATTCACTGATTTTTCCCGATAAAACTAGTTCTCTGGTTCTTTGAGGGGATAAGGCATGCTCTTTAACATTCAGCCCAGGCTAAAGAAGGGTAATTATTAGGATTAATATAGCTGTATATTTCTAAAATTTTATAAGCTGCTTTGCACTTGATTCAACCTCTTAATATCAACTGTCATAGCAACTCATTCAACTGCCTCCCACATGTAAGTTTTTAATCTATTTTTAATTGAAACTTTCATCTAAGTCATCGAAAAACTGGCAAAATACAAAAGTTCAGCTGGAAAGACATTTATAAAACTATGTGAGTGAGTGAAAAAGCATAGCACTATTTAGAAAAACAATAAATGAGATTGCTAGCCTTTTAAGTAAAAGAAAAGCTTTTGAAGTAGCAATATATAGTTATAGTATCTACACATATTATACAGCTTAAAAAATCTCTTAGGTTTCAAGATTATTTCATTGCCATATTTCTAAAATATTA
>NW_008360330.1:849540-887285 GCF_000622305.1 Nannospalax galili | reverse complement strand
AAAGAAAAAGATGTTATTAAGAGGTCTGGGATGAAAACATTTTGGGAATAACATATGTACTATGTCTTTTCTTAAAAAGAAATAAAAATTCTCTTGTAAAGTGCTAGAGAATTTCCTTAAAGTAACTATAAAATATTCTTTATTGCAACATGGTATATCCATTTCTAAAAGATAGTTTTTCCCCCCTAATCAATGACTCAGGCTAATATCCAAAGCAGTCATTAGCTTGCTCTAAGTGTTACTATTTGTTAACACTTTTACTGCTTATTTTGATGAAAATCCATTTTTTAAAAAGTAAAAATAACAATTTCTCCACATAAAATAAAAATGTTTCTGTTTCTCCTCCAACTTAATTTATCTCTCTCAATAATTTACAGTTTCATAGAAGTCACATGTTGTCCTTTTTCTTTAAATTTCCTTTCAATCCCCTCACCCCCTCAATCTTTTGAGAAAAGGAGGCAGCAGAGGCAGAGGCAGAAGTTTGCTTTCTGTATTATATATATATGGCCTGTAAGGAGAAGTGAAACTCTAGGGGAATAAAGAGGATCTAACTGGGGTGGGCTGGGAGGTATGGGGAGAATATGCTCGAAGTCCTTATGAGGCCTAATATCATGTTCAGTGAATACACACTAGTAAAATACATTTTTACATTTACTTATTTATATTCTGTATGTGTGTGTTTGTATGTGGACACATGTGTAGAGGTCAAAGGGAAATTTGTAGGGCTAGTTCTCTTCTTCCATCACATGGGGTAAAAGGATCAAACACAGGTCATCAGGCTTGGCAGCATGTGCTTTCACATTTTGAGCCATTTTGCCATCCCAAAATATTACTAAAAATTATTTTTGCTTTGGAAGTTTTTTATTCTCAAACTGTCCCTCTAAAGAAAGTGATATAAATACAGAAAAAGGGTCATACATTAAATTTCTGGACTGTCCCCCTCCACCCTGACACTGAAATTATTCACAGTGAATACATTCTCCCAAGTGCAGACTTCATCAATGATCAAAATACCAATGAAAATACATTCTCTGTGTCAAAGTGTGGTGGCGCATGCCTTCAATCCCACCACCTGGGAGGCAGAAGCAGGCAGCTAAGGCTACCGGGAAGAAAAATTATTATGGTAAAAGTCTGAATTAAATAAGGATAAGATTTCCCACAGAAAATAACATATCCATATTATTTTAGCATTTATAAACTTCATCAACATGATGATGCTTTAACATACATTTAATAAATATTCATGGAGTGCCTACTAAGTATAGGAACTATTCTAGAGAACAAAAAAAAAATTAAAGAAAAAAGTTTTGGGAAACTGGGGAAATACCTCAATAATTACTGTGCAAGAGCAAGGAACTGAGTTTGACTCCAAGAACCCATATTAAAAGAATTCAGGTGTATTCTCTGGGGAGAAGGCTCACACAAGCATGAGGTAGAGTTCAAATCACCAGAACACATGCAAAAAAGCCAAGCGTGGGCAAGTATGCACCTGCAGCCCCAGCACATTGGGAGAACAAAGATAGTAGGACTCTTGAGGCTCACTGACAACCAGTCTAGCTCCAAGTTTAGTAAGAGACACTGTCTCAAGGAAATAAGGCAGAGAAGCGATACAGTAGAACACTTGAAATCCTCCTTCGGCCTCTATGTGTATAGACAGACAGACGGTCGGATGGACACACACACGCATGCATGCACATGCACAAACACACTACAAAAAAGCTGAGTGTTTTTTTTTTTTCCTGAGAAACAATTCTAAAGGATGAAAGCCTGCAATCAGAGCATTGTCCCTAACTACAATAAATTTTTCTTTTTGAAGTAATCCTTAGTCTTTTACGAAATGAAAGGGCTGGAGAGATGGCTCAGCAGTTAAGAACACTGGTCATTCTTGCAGAAGATCCAGGTTCAAATCCCAGCACCCACATGGCAGCTAACAACTGTCTGTAACTCCTGTCCCAGGTGATCCAATAGCCTCTTCTGACCTCTGTGGGGATTGCACAATATGGTGCACTTACCTACATGCAGGCAATACACACATACACATAAAATAAAAATAATAAAAAATTTTAAAATGTTTAAAAAAAAAACTATTTTTCCTAAATCGGGAAAATATGACTTTCAGGAAGGAGAAAGTATAAAGAAATTGGGAAGTGGAAAGCTCTAAATTCATAAATGTGAATAATCCAAGATACTCTCACTGAACTAAACACTTCAGTTCTTCAAGAGGATTCTGAATACCTAATGGGTACCAACTGCATTTTCTAGTACTTCTCATAGTAACAACTCTGCAGGGTGAAGATTAATTTCCTCTGGCAAATCAATCACCAACTAATTGGACATCTTTGTGGGCTGGCTACTATGTAGCTACTGCAATTTAAGCCACAAGCCATCATTGTTGATTCAGTGCCTATAATGTGCAGAGCAGGCAGGTTTCAGACAGGTCAATGCCCTAGCCTTGTACAGTTCCTGAACATCCTGATATCCCAAGACATGGTGAGGGAACTGTCTTTTTAAAAGGATTGAATATGTTCCTAAATACCTAGAAACTTTTATAAAATAAGGCTCTTAGTGAGTTTATACTTGATTTGCTTTAATTTTACTATGTGTAATGAAAAAGGGAAAATATCTATGAGAAGAAATGCAAATATTAATTAAGAAAATTCTAAGTCTAGTAAATCATAATAAGGTTAACTACAATAGTTGGAGAGGGTTTTTTGTTTTTGTTTTTTAGGTAAATGCTATGCATCCTCACCTGGAAAGTAGCACTTTAAAGTCATAATGTGTATAAAGAAAGTGATATGTATGCACAATTTCACTTGACACAGTAGTCATATAAGCATCAATGCCTAGAATTATAATACTATTAGAACCCCAAAATTCAGTCTGCTGAAATATATAATAGTTGGAATGTCCTATAAACAGGGCATTTCACAAGGATATTTTAGACTGGGACTATAGTTCAGTAGAAGACCGTTTGTCTAGCATGTGTGAGGTTCAATCTCTATACCTACATTATGCTAAAGGCCTCTTTGTTTTGTCCCTCCACACTATATTAATGCATATTTCTTTTTCTTAATACAATTGCATAGAGCTGTTGCATTCTGATTAAAAGTCTCGATTACAATTCTGATAGGTACAATAAAGTTATGGAGAAAATTTATGTGTTGTTTTTACATTAACCTCTTTAATTTTATTCTTTATTTTTATTTTAACAAAACTCACAGGATCATAAGCTTTCCATTTACCTACCTATATATACCAGGGGTGAATTATTTCTTTTCATTCCCAAATAACCTATTTTTAAAAGTCTCTGATACCAAGTACAGAAACAACACAATCAGAGCATAAAACTCGGGAGTTAGAACATATCTTTTGCCCCTAAAATGGAAAAATAACTAAGTTCTAATGAAGGAAAAACTGGATGTGGAAAAAGAACACAGAATAGGTCAGATATGGTGGCACCTTTAATCCTAGCACTCAGGAGGCAAAGGCCAGAGGATCTCTGTGAAATCTAGTCCAGCTGATCTGCATAGCCTGTTCCAAGCCTGTGGCTATAGGGAGACCCTGTCTCAAAAAAAAAAAAAAAGTAAAGAACATAAAGTTTAGACAACGAAAGGACTTACATACATATATAACCAGAAAGGGAGAGAGTAATAATTTGATCCCACAGGTTAAAGCACATACATGTACCTATAACACATATTACTATTCTATAAGACTATGTTGGCATTAGAAGAATGAAGTATTTGCAACAAAGAATAAGATTACTTATTATGGATAGGCCACATAGATTAAAATATTTACTCTCCAGCCCCCTATAGAAAAGCTTTACAACTTCCTACTCTAGCTAATGAGGACAATTTTCAGCACGATGAGCATTCCTTATATTTCAGGTTTCACGTTTTTGATCTGCTGTTCAAAATCTCTCAACTGTCTCCATCTGTGAAAATACTACTTATGTTTTAGGACTAAGTTCCTTATAGATAACATATATATACTATATACACATATATGTATATGTATACAACTTTATCTTCTTTTACAAAAGCTTCCTACATATTTTTGGCTTGGCTGATCAATTGGCTATTTATTTGCCAAACTGGAATTTTCCTTCCCTCATCCTAAGTGTTGCCTTCACATCTCTCTCAGGTAGATTTTCTGATTCCTCTGTCTTCTGTTATCCTGTCATCTTCTTGACTAACATAACTTATTGAGAAAGGGTAGAGACAGACCCCAAATAACCCCCAAAATGTCTTCAATCTAGGATGGTAAGTGGCCATTTTTGTAGGGTTTGGAATTCTAGAATAAAATGACTTTCCTTTAGATAGGAGGAGTTGTTACTCCATTGTCTCCAGGTTAGTTGCTGAGAAAGGCTTTTGTTGTTGATGTTGTTGTTGTTGTCTATCCTTTCTGGAAACTTAAAGAGAATCTTTTGTTTCTAGAGTCCCATAATCACTCGATCAGATGTTTTTTGTATCTTTTATCCAGTTATCCAGTATGTTCTACCAACTAGTTTTTCTACGTTTTTTTTTTTTTTTTTTTTTTACTTTATGTGTATGCATGTATTGCCTGCATAGGTAAGCGCACTCGTGTCCTCCAATGCCTGTGGAGGACAGAAGAGACTGTTTGATCCCCTGGAACTGGAGTTATGGAGAACTGTTAGCTGCCATGTAGATACTGGGATTCAAACCTGGGTCTTCCTCAAGAACAGTCAGTGTTCTTAACTGATGAGCTATCTCTCCAGTCCTGTTTTTCTACTTTTTATTTGATTGTAGAACTCTTATGTTTTCAGTGTCAAGCCTTTTGAATTGATTATCTCTTTTCTTTGTTTTCTATTATTAGTATTATTGTTTTGATCTTTTTTGAGACAGGGTCTTCCTGTAGTACCAGCTGGCCTGGAACTCACTATATAGACCAGGCTGACCTTGAACTCACAGAGACCCTACCTGCCTCTGTCTCCTGAGTGTTGGGATTAAAGGCATGAGCCACCACACTTGGCTTTCTCTATTATTTTACAGACTTATTATTTTTAATTAGTACATGTGTCTACAAGTGGACATGTGCCTGAGAGTACAGGTGCCCACAGGGCTCAGAGGTGTCAGATTACACTAGAGTTGCAGTAATAGGCAGTTGTAAGCTGCCTGACATGGGTGCTGGAAACCTGAACTTGGGTCCTCAATAACGGCTAAGTAAGCACTCTTAACTGCAGTCATCCCTCCTGCCCTATCTTTTTGATTTAGTTAATTACATACACAAAACTTGAGTATACGGCATACCTAACTTTTATAGTATATCTACTTGGGAAAACACCCTAAAATTGTATCCTGAATCACACCCATTCCTGATGAGGGCAGTCCCCATGATGACCACTGATCATAGTATTTTTCTATTCCTGAACTTTGTGTAAATGGAGCCATGTACTACAAACTCCTTTGTGAATGGTTTGATAATGATGTTTTCAGATTTACTGTGTTGTTGTATATACTGTTTACTTTTTATTGCTATGTGTTTTCTAAGTTTACTGTCTATTCTATTCCCTATCTCTGTATGTGTGCTTATATTCTGAAAAATTTTCTCAACTTCATTCCCTACAATCTTATGACATTATTTGTTTTAATTCATTTTGGATTTAAATTTTTTTCCACAGCTTATTTCAAGTCCCTGAATATTTTGAAAGTCTTGGTTTTGCTTCTTTTTCTGTTATCTTTGGAGACATTTTATTTTTCAGTTTAGCTTCTAACTTTTCCCCTCCTTTTCCTTGCATAATCTCTATGTTTTAAGTTGCTTTGATCTGTTTGTTTTTTTCTTTTTTTAAATGCCAAATGCTTTCATTCAATGCCTAATGATGTTTGCCTGTCTACTCATATTGAGGAGTTCAACGACAAAACAGTAAATCAGAAGAATGGATGGGGATTACTGACAATGGGGCTAACTAAAGGATGACTTAACTAGGCTGCTTCCTTAGGGAACGTCCAAAGCATCTGTAGCTCTTTTCGGGATTTCTAGAATTTGCAAGAGGAAATCTCAGCTCAGTGATACTAGCCTGATTATCAGTTTCCTTAGGATTATCAGAAGGCTGCATGTCTCAATATTCAATATTTGAAAATTTCATTTACTATGTGAAATGTTACTCTAGTATCTACCAGTCCTTCTATTTTCTGCTGTGGTAGAAACATTCCTGGGGCCACAATTCCACCATCTACAGAATACAAATGTGCTTTTAGTCTTCCCTGCCTTTAGTAACCCTGCTGCGTGGTGAGGAGGATAGGAATTGTGGTTTTTTTCTTTTTCTTTACCTTTTCCTTTATTTGTCTTTTTGAGACAGGGTCTCCATGTAAACACAGCTGGCCTGGAACTCCCTATGGAGACAAGGCTGGCATCCATCTCACAGAGATCTGCCTGTTTCTGTCTCCCAATATCTGGGATTAAAGACGTGTGTCACCATACCCAGCTTAACCAACTGCTTCTTAATTAGACATTAGATTTGAGTCTCTTGTTAGTAACCCCATTTCAAGTTTTACTTATAAAAGGTGCTAATAGTGGTCATGGGAAATATCTTAGTCAGTAAAGTGCTTGCCACACAAGCATGATGATCTGTGCTTAGATCCCTAGCACCCATGTATCTGAGAATGGCAGCATGTGTCTGTAATTCCAGCCCTGGAGAGATAGAGATGAGTGGATCTCTGGAGCTGGCTGGTTGGCCAGCCTAGCCAAATTAGTTAATTCCAAAACTAATGAGAGATGCTGTCTCAAAAAATAAGTTAAAATGATGGAGAAAGGCACCTGACATCAATCATTGGCCTCCATATGTATGTGTGCAGGCATGTGCATGTGTAAATACACGTATACACACACAATGGGGCTAACTGAAGAATGGCTTAACTAGGACACTTCTTTAGGGCATGTCCAAAGCATGCACATGTATATCTTTTTTTGCCATTTCTAAGATTTACTAGAGGAAACTCTTGGTTCAATGATACTGGCCTGCTCATCTATTTCATAATGATTATCATGAAGCATACACAAAAGGAAGTTGCTAGTATTCCTAATTTCTGAGTAACACAGGATGGTGGCTTTTTTTCTACTTTCCTATGTATTAGTTATTTTTCTGTTGCTGTGATAAAACACCATGACCAAGGCTACTTATATGAAGAAGAGTTAATTTGGCTTATGGTTTCAGAGGGCTGAGAGTCCATCATGGCGGAAAAGCATAGCAGGACGCAGATGGAGCAGAAAGCTGAGGGCTCACATACTCAAGCAGGCACAAGAAGAAGGAGAGAAACTGGCTAAGGAACTCTCAAAGCCTGCCCCAAGTGAAGTGCTTCCTCCAGCAAGGCCGCACCTCCTATATCTTCCAAAACAGCACCATCAACTGGGGACAAAGTGTTCAAATTCTTGAAGCCTGTGAGAGACAATGTCATTTAAACCACAACATCCCAAAAAGCTTAAAGCTACACTTTCTCCACTTGCCTTTTAGCTTCAGTACTTATAACTGATCTCCTCTACCACTGCTTTTGTTTCTGTGAATTAATGTACTTTAAAACCTTTGCTTTCCATTCAGAGATGCTTTGGAAATGATCTGCATTATCTGCCTGTGTTTAATTAATTTTCCTGCTGTGCCTATCCCTAAGTTATTATTTTTAGCAGTATTTAAACATGATTATAAAGTTAACAAAGCAAGAATTCTAATTTCTTAGCCTAGAGTGTAGCTGTCTTCATCTAACCTTTCACAAATGTTTTCTAACCTCTCGAAGTGCAAGAAATAAGAGTTTCAAATCAGCTGGTCACTGCCACTAAATGAAATCAGTAAATTCATATGACAAATATTTTAAAATTACTTAAAATGAACAGATGTGACAAAATTTAAAATATGACTAATCTGCTAAATTCTAATATATCCAATCAAAATATTTTTCTTTTATTACTATGATTGGGCCAAATTAATATCTTCAGCCTATAATAGTTATTTACTTTCTTTAGAATGAATCTTATTAAAATCATAACTCATTGGTAACTCAAAGATTATCTGGACTACCAAAGTTCTTCAATAAAACATTTAAATACCAACTCATACTTGAGAATAAATCACCTTTAAACCAGATGTCTAAAGAAAAAAGCTTTTTAATGTGCAGTTTAAATTTTGAACACAAAATTGATTTCAACATAATAATTGATATTATAGAAATATTTATCAGTTTTTAGCAGTGAATTCTAAAATATACAAATAATCAAATAAGAAGTACAGTTATTTTGTGCTCTTTCCATGTAGTCAAGAGGTGACTAGCAAGAAAGTAAAAGCTAGTCTTAAGTTTAAGTGATATATTTGATGTTGTTAAATAACTAGTTCCTATAATATTCTTATTTTCTTCCTTATAATTAAAGCTCACTATGTATCAGTTGCTATGGCAGCACGACATCATTGAATGATAAACTCTGTAAGTTCTGACATGAAGGCTGTTACAGGCCTGAAATCTTCATAAGAAAAAATATATGTAATTTTCTAGTTCATAAAAACCTAATCAGTACTTGGAGATGCTTTGCAATCTATAGCAAGATTTTTATTCTCAGAGTCCTGAGAACCGAGGCATTTTCCTTGGCTTTCATTTCCTCATCCTTTTAATAAATGAAAACATTCTTGATAAAAACCATTTCAGCAGGGCTCACCTCAGGCAGATTGGCTCCAACTATAAATAGTAAAATCTGCCATCTGCCTTTCTATTCTTGTGCTGAATGCAGTGCTGGCATTGTGTTCACACTTCACTGGTGCCAGGCCTGATGCTGTATAGCCAGCAGCAACAGAAAATAATAGTGCAAGACAGAGATAATGAGGTGAAGAACAGAAATGGTACAACTATAATTAACTGCTGTTTTGATATTCACCACAATAAAAGCATTCACAATGGTGCTGAGAGCCTAAAACCACAGTTCGTTTTAGCCTCATAAATGGGGTCGAAATCAAAGTGTGTTAAAGCTCACTGATTTCACATCAACCAAGATTAACATGTAAAAACAACCTAAGCAAAATTATCAGGATGTGTTGGTCATGTCACAAAGAAACTCAATGGGTATACCATGAATTCTTTATTTTAATATTGTTCAATAAGGCATTTCTTTCTATAATCGTGAGTATTTTCCCATTCTGTTTAAACGAATGATTTGATCCTTCTGTAGCACTGGAACTTAAAAATATTTTATATATGCCTGGTGTGGTGGCACACACCTTTAATCCCAGAACTTGGGAGGCAGAGGCAGGCAGATCTTTGTGAGTTCAAGGCCAGCCTGGTCTACACAGTGAGTTCCAGGACAGCTGGGGCTACAGGGAGACCCTGTCTCAAAAAGACCAAAAAAAAAAAAATTATATAGTACTTTGATGTAGCTTTAACATTAAAAACATAGACAACTAGGTCAATGCAGAATAACATCTAAACCAATGTCACTTTTGTAAATATATATATATATATATTTCAATGTAATAAATGGGTGACTATATCAAATGATGACTGTGAAATACTCTTTAGGAGTGGACAATATTGCTTTGTGCATGGTGACATTGCTTTGTGAGAGAACTAGATTTGCTGAGTCATTGTGGTAGATTATGGAAGAAGTGACTATAACAAAATAACACATCCAATTGCTGTAGCTGATTTTATACAGCATGTTAGAGATGGCAGTTTAACAAGCACAGCTCTGATTTCTATGGCATATTTCCATAGCCTCTATCCCTATGGATACAGAGGCTGCATCAAAAGCCTCCTAGAATTGTTGTGATGTAACTTGCTCACTCCAGGTTTAAAATGCTATAGCTCCTGTATGGTCAAATTGTCAGGAAAGAATTTCTGGCTCTCTTAGAAATAAAAATTAAGGCTACTACATAAACTATTAAAAAGAAAAATGTCACAAAAGTCTTAATGTGTCTCTCAAATTGTACCCTCAAAACGAATAATATTCTGCTTCTAAATTTCATTCTACAAAACATACTTAGGATAACAAACATATTCCCCATTAATAACTTCATGATGTAATAAAAACAATTGAAATGATATATGCTAAGAATTAAGGTAGACTGCATTCTCACAATATCTTACTAATATAATAGTGTTATTCCTCAGTAAAACATTATATTTTCCCATTAGCATAGCTACAGAGACTTACTCCTAGGTTTCTTTATAAAATAATTTATTACCTCTGTATCTTATAAGAACAATGTACTAACCTTTCACTATTGAACTATACTAATATGTATTTTATAGCACCTATAATTGTCATTATAAAATGATGATTATAAATCATTATTCAAATCTTTGGATTCAAATCTCGATGTTGCCATTTACTAGGGCTGTTCGTCAAAAAGCCTTAGATTCCTCATCATAAATGAAGGCAATTATAATAACTATATTTGAAGATAAATGGAAATATTCACATAGTATTCAATCCAGACCTTTTAACACAATATGTAGTTAGTAAATATTACCCATTATATTTATCTATTATAACTTGAACCCAAATTTGGCCTTCACATTGAAAAAATGGCTGTTGTATTAGTTGTTCTATATATTAATATCAAAACTATAAAACTTCAGTTTTAGTGCCTTGGCTGTAATAATTACCTTGTGAATATAGTATCTGGAAGCAATATTCTAGAAATTATTATTCTTATCTTGATTAAGCAGATACCCAAAATATTTCCAAATGATCTCCATTAACAAAAATCTATTAGAACCCAAACTTATGATGTGATGCTTGATAAATCTTTCTTTAAAAATAAAAGAATATCCATAGTCCTTTTAGATTACTATAAATAATAAAAAGATTATTAGCTGTATTTTTTTCATGTTTTGAGTCTTCACCTATAAGATTTCTGACTGGTCCTCTTTTATGAACACTAATTGTTTGCTGTATATCTCATTTACAACCTGTAGTCTTCCTAATTTTATTGAATTGTCTATTTGTATTCTCTTATGTCTCATTAAGTTTCCTTAAAATCATTCTTTTGAATCTACTCTCAGGCAATTCATCAATTTCCTTTACCTTAGATTTTGTTGCCAGAGTTATTGTATTGTCCTAGACACATCAAGTTACCTAGCCTTTCAATCCTTCTTGTGTCCCTTTGTTGGTACTTGTGCATTTGATGGGTCAATAACCTCTACTAATAAGAGTGGCTTTCATGGTAAATGGAATTTCTGCTCTGTTATAGGATATTCATGAGGGCTGAGCTTTCATGAATGGATTACTGCACTTAGGAAAGCAGCCCAAAAGAAATCCCTTGTTCATTCTCCATGTGAGGATAAAGCAGGAAGGCACCATAAAGATAAAGAAACAGATCCCATCAGACACCAGATGTCAGTATCTTGGTCTCAGACATCCCCACCTCCAGAGCTGTGGGTTAAATATCCATTACAGACAAAGAAAATATGGTAAAAAGCAGTTCCTTATAATAACATTTGTATAGTAAGGATAAAACACTAACTTAATGTGCATTCAGTTTAAATTGCTATGTATTTTTTTTTAATTTTCATTTTATGTGTATGAGTGTATTGCCTGCACGTATGTGAGTGCACCTATGTCATGCAATGCCGCAGAGGTGAGAAGAGAGCTTTGGATTCCCCTGGAACTAGAGTTAAGGATAGTTTGTAGCCATCATGTGGGTGCTGGGAATCGAACCCGGGTCCTCTGCAAGAGCAGTCAGTGCTCTTAACCACTGAGCCATCTCTCCAGCCCCTGTATTTTTAAACTGTCAAGAAAAATAAACTTTCATACATTTTGAAGGTTTTCCCCCCAACAGCTTTCATCTTTATGGTCTTAATGTGGAATTTTAACCCTTACCAAAAAAACAAGTTGGCGAAACAGCCTTCTAGCACAAAGACTTTTTTAAATGAATAATGGTAGCCTAAAGCTTAATATTTTATAAAATATTGTAATATTGTTTTGTGGATAATTGAAATAAAATTTCTTTGTTGAATGCAAAAAATACATAATGGAATATTAGTCTTAAAAATTCAAGAAACACTATCATTTGCAACAACACAGATGAAGCTGGAAGACATCACATTAAGTGAAATAAGCACAGAAAAAAAAATCACATGCTTTTACTTATACATGGAATGTAAGAAAGCCAAACGCATAGAAGTAGATCATAGTTAACAAAGCACTGTATTCTTGAAATTCCTGAGAGAATAAAGCAATAAAGATGTCTGCAGAAGATACACAATTCTACTACTCTCCTCACTGATTTTTACACTGGAAAAGTTATTTTATAATATGATGTTAAAATGCCACAGTCTTAATAATGTTTTAAATGAATTGAAAGGTTATTGTAAACTTCTCAGTTTGAATTTCTAATAGGGAAAATATGAATAAATAAAATTCATACAAATAGAATTTGAGGATATTCAATAATTTTAAAGGTATAAAGTGGTTCTGAGAGGAAAAATGTTAGAGAATTGCTGTGATGGAAGAATAAATTAGATTCTTAGACCTCAGATTGCAACTTTGGAACCAATCAAAAACCTGTCAGAAAGAATTGTGATTAAAGAACGTGGTGGGAATAGAAATGCCATGTGAAAACAAAGAAGGAAAATCATCTTGCTCTAGGTACCAAGGTTAGATAATGTGAAAGGACCAGGAAAAGCAAGTTTGTGGAGAAGAAAAAAAAAATGAAAAAAAGAAAATCAACTCTACTGTAAAACTTTGAGCCTCCTGGAACTATGATTTCTGTCTCTATTATACTCACACACAGAACTTGGCCACTTCTGATTTATTTAACTAAGGTGAATAGCACTGTAATGTTTAAATAAGCAAGAATAAGCCAAGTTAAATATAATTTTAAGTGTTAAATGGAGATATCACGCATAACTAGGTAATGCTGCTCCTAAAAACCATGGGTTATTAAAAAAAAAAAAAAAAGAAAGAAACTGAGCACCTCTTTATGACACCTCTTTATGAGTTGTTGATCAGGAGGCCCCAGAGATACCAAAAACAACATAGGCTCTTACATTCCTCTTGACTGCCACAGGGGCTCATAAGATCCTATTGTTGAAGATATTGCACACTTCAATGAAACATATAGAGAATCTGGGGCTGGAGAGATGTCTCAGAGGTTAAGAGCACTAGATGCTCTTGCAGAGGACCCAGTTTCGGTTCTCAGCATGCACGGCTAACAACGTTCTATAACTCGAGCTCCAGGGGATCCAATACCCTCATCTGACCTAAGTGGGCATAGAACAATATGGGTACACTTACATACATGCAGGCAATACATTCATACACATAAAAATAAAAAATATAACAATAAAAAGGAATTATTTAGAGATTTCAAGTCGAAACTTATGAATTCCACATGAATAAATTAATTTTAGATGTCAGTATAGACAGGTTATGAATGAATGCTGGTTTTAAACTATTTGCTGCATCCGTCAAGACATCATATTAGAAATATGGTTTAGACTATAATAACACAGAGATTTCTAGAAAAGCAATAACTAACAACAAACAATATCTAGGCTCATTTTTGTTGTTGTTGCTGCTAGCAAATAATTGACTGAAAAGCATGTACCAAATTTCAAAAGAAATAAGATAAATATTTAAAGTTTTATTGATAAATATCATTGAAAAAATGCTACAAAACCACCATTTTAAATGTATATGATGGGAGGGAATAAAAACTAAGTGTTCAATAGATATTAACAACTGGGACATGCAGTAATGACTAGATTGAAATAAATGCACAGTTTCAAAGTAACAACTGTCATGACAGTTTTTCATAATGTGTATGCATAACCATGAGGCATGACAGTGCCACAAGAGGAATGTCTCAGAAAGAGCTAAGGTTGTCAGCAAGGCTTAAGGACATTGTATTGCAGCACTAGGATGCCACGATGAGTAAGAGCTAGAACAAACACACACATATTTAGAACTTACCTAGTCTCAATAATTTATGGTGTTTTTGATGTTGTGTTGTTGTTCTTGTTGTTTTGAGACAAGCTCTCCCTGCAACCCTAGCTATTCTTGAACTCACAATGTAGACCAGGCTGGTCTTGATTTCACAAAGATCCTCCTGCCTTTGCCTCCCGAGGACCGGGATTAAAGGTTTGCACCATCACATCAGTACAATACTGTATGCTTTATATATACATGTTTAAATATTCATTCTTCTCTGAGAAGAACAATATAGCCTAAGCAATAGCTTTAATATGGAGACTAGAAAACAATACATTTAATAGCCTTGTCTCTGTGGCCCTTCAATTTACCAGGTGAGACACACAGGCCTACATAACTAAAGCTGATTTTTCTGCCTAAGCCATTCTGAACTCTTGGTCTCCTAACCCATGTTGAAATTTAAAGCTCAGAGAAAAATTGAAGGCTTATAACAGTCATTGTGTTCTGAAAAAAAATATGGCTTTTTAATGTTTTGCAAGATTATGAATTCTACTTGCCTTCTACACTTTTAAGGAGGTGATGTGCTAGAGCATAATACATAATTTCAAGTGCAATCTTTTATATATTTAATTATTTTTATTTTATTTATGAGTGCACTGTCTGCATGTATGTAAATGACCTCATGGAGGTCAGAAGAGGACATCAGATCCCCTAAAACTACAGTTACAGAAGGTTGTTAGCCATCATGTGGGTGCTAGGCATCAAAGCCGGGTTCTTTGCAAGAGCAGTCAGTGCTCTTAACCCTCTGGTGCAGTCTTAATCACTGGTTTGTTACATATGCATTTGTTCTCTGCATGTCTTTATTATAAATGGTCTAAAACATTTGCCACCATACACTTTAGAAATGATGTGAAGTGTTAGCTGGAAAATACATAATGAAAAGAAGTTCACTGGATACCAATGACTAGAGTGGAAGCCATATTACTACTACTCCCACTGTCCCTGAGGACAATGGCAGCTATTAGCCAGCACTAAGAACAAAATACTAGAACAGAAATGTGTTGTCCCAAATGGTAAATGTTACGTCTCCTAGTGACCACACATATTGTGAGTAAATATAAGGAAGACATTCTTTGTTTTTTCCCAACTAATTAAAAGACTGCTTTACTTTTTATTAAAAAGCATCTGAAACACTTAACAATGTGGTAAGTTGCGTGAAAAAATTCTTAACTCTTAAAAAGCCCACCAGGAGAGAAATTAACCAGAGGACTTGAGAGTCAGGAAATTTAACCAAATGGAAAAGGCAAGCTCAGTGTACCTATAATTATTCTAGAAGCCATAGGAAAAAAGGATGAAATTTTAATTTCTCCTAGGATGAAATTACACCTTAAATTATTTTAGTTCCAGTGTTCTAAATGTGTTTTTTAGAATAAATTTTTATCACTATAAAAATCTAGTGTCATATGTGAGTCTTCGAGAGTCTTTGGCCTATGTATCAGCAGCTAATTTTCATGGAGACAATGCATCTCTACCTAAGCATTTCATTAGTAAAGAGATAGATTACATTCTCTGTAATGAGTAGCCTTAGGTTTCATATAAATACATTTATTTCTTGACTCTGCTTACAATTGAAGCTGTCCTTTGTCTATCACAGTAGCCATGTGGTTGGCTGCCTTTACTCGTATTCCACACATTTATGTAATAAAAAAAATTCTTTATCTGGGGCAGACTCTGGAGTCCCCCATCTCAGGTCCTGATTGCCCATTAGATGTGTCTACTTGCAAAAATATTCTAGGTTTTGGCATCAATTTTCATCATAACTCCACTTCTCTTTCTTGCCTCAAGTTTTGGTCATTTATTAAGAAAATGAATGTCAATAAAGACTTTTGAAAATTAATTAACTAGTAAACTAAATCAAGTTCTTAGGATAAATAATCTGTTTAGCTATGAAAATCTACATAAATATATGCCTTTTGTCAAACATCTTTGTTACATGGAACCAAAACAACAATATTACAGTCATGGAAAGAATTTGTATACATTTAATGAATAGTTCCATAAAGATTAGGGTGTTTCCTCAGTTCCAGATAATTGAATATGAGCGACTAGGCCTTGGGGTGGGCTTTTGTTTGCCTGTGTTTTATACACAACAAAGGTGAAAGAGCCACTAGACTGTATTAGCAAAGTGAACCAAGTCTCTAAAACGAGGCCCCTTTATTCAAGTTTTGCTTAAAACTTTTCTATGCTTTCTCAATCAAGGGCCATTTTATTAGAAGAAACAAAATTACGGAAAAATTATGGAAAAGGAACAAGAAAATTCAGACTCTTATTGAGAATAGAGTCTCAAGCCTCCTCTAAGAATATTTTCCAGTTTCTACTTTTACTAATTTAACTATCTATTAATTCAATGAATATTTATTAAGAACCTATTATCTGTCACATACTGACTTAGGTTGCTGAGGAAAAAAAAATATCAAAAACCAAATAAAAGAAAGCCATGACGTTCATAGAGCTTACACATCAAATTGAAAAGTTAAATGTATGAGAAAGAAACCATAAGATAATTGAGAAAAAGAACACTCTACATTTGTCCACAGTAAGGCATATGTGTACAAGAAGGAAAAGGCACTAAACTAGGGCAAGACTGACAGATAAAGCTGAATTGCAGTTAGGTTAAAGAAGCAGTGACAATATAGGGGAAGCTAAGTAATGGATTATCAGACCAGTGCTTAAGGAAGCAGATCTAGGAATAGTGGATGAAACAGGGACAGGGAAAAACAGCACATGAAGATCAACAGCACTAGCTCCTACACTCTTAATGAAAGATTGCATGGACCTGGACCTTAGCACTTGACAGTGAAAAGGAAAGTAGGGGATAATTTGTTGATGTTACATAAGCAAAATGACGTTGGTCAGATATACAAATTTTTTTAAATTATCAAAAGTGACTGATGCTGCCATGAATTTAAACAGCAAAGGCTGTGTGTTGTAGTATTGGGAAGGTTAGAGAAACTAGAGAGTGTCTCTTGACTCTGAAGTCATTCTGTTGAAGGTGTAATTATATGTCAAGAAGAGAATCCAAGTTATAGCTAGAAATGCAGTTTGGGGGTCTAGGAAATGTTAAGAACAGAAATGCATACTTGAATGTCACTGCATAGTGTGGTGGTAAAAATACAGCATTTTCAAGGAAGGAAAAAAGGGGGAGAAAGGGAAAGAGGGTTTGAAGACAGTTCATCTAAGGATACCTATTATTTTCACTTCTTTTTTTAAAAAAACGGATAAGAATTTGAGAGTTAAGAAGGTAATAATAAATTTTCAGGAATCTTAATTTAGGTTACCAAATGCATTCCTGTACATTACCTGAGAAAGAGGGGAAAAGAGGAGGTTGCTAAGGTATTATGTATGCACATATACACAAAGTTGAAATGAGACAAAAGAGAGGCAGGATTAAAGTTTTTAATTTTTAGGCTGTCATGTTAATAGACCACATGCATTGCCTTTCTTCAGCAAGGACAGAGAATGAGAGATTACAATTCATCCCACTCATATTACCCACTGGACTAATTTTGACTACACAGAGATTTCTAAGATTCCATGGTTTGAACATAAGGCATTAAACCTAAAATAGAGAGCATCTGAGCAAAAGGTTTTCACTGTTATTCTTCAAGCCTTAATTACCTTAGCCCAACACTGTCTAAGACTAGTTATTTTTTATCTAGCCAAAGATACTCTATCTTGTCCTGAATACTGTGCTCATCCCTATGTATATAAATTCTGGTCATTTAAAAGATGGTATAATAGTATATTGCTCCAATTTAATGAAATGCAAAATGCAAATGTGGTTTATTCATTCCTAGAAAAATGAATATAACTAAACAAGACTTGAATATTATGTAGAAATAAACAGTCAGTGTTTGCACATCAGAGCCACAGTTCATCAGTCATGGGATGTGTTCATGTATTATTTCCAGGATGAGAAGAAAATTAGTTTCGAATTAGAAATATATGGTATTTGTTCAGAAAGGACAATCATTGCCAGGCTATATCCCTAGTCTAGATATGTCCCACAGATATATTACTATGAATAATTTTTCTGAGGAATGATGCTGTAACAATTTCTCCAGCACTCTCAGAGGAAAACATCACTCTCAAATAGAGAACCAGGTAGAATACAGAGTTGCAAATGACATGCCAATTCATCAAACGTCATCAGATCTTAACCACGTTTTATCTAGTATGGTATTATTTAGCTACAAAAGCAACAAGATTCTTCCAAAGGAAACATGGCAGAAATGATGAAAAACGATACTGTATAAACAACAATGAAAAAGTGTGCTGTATAGCTTTAGTGTCAACTTGACACACCTGGATTGAGGGAGCTTCAACTGGGAAATTGCCTCCATGGACTGACCTGTGGCCAGGTCTATGGGGCATCTTCTTGATTACTGAGTGATGTTGGAGGGCCCAGCCCACTTCGGGTGGTGCCACACCTGGGCGGGTGGGCCTACGTTGTGTAAGAAAGCAGGTTGAGCAGGGGCCAGGGAAGCAAGCCAGTAAGCAGCATTGCCTGTGCTCTAGCTCCTGCCTCCAGGTTCCTGCTGAGTTCCTACCTTGGGTTCCCTGATGAATTGTGACCAGGGAGATATCAAATAAACCCCTTTCTCCCCAAGCTGGTTCTGGTCAGAATATTTTGTCACAACAATGGAGAAACAAACTAGAACAAAAGGTGTTCTCTGCTGGGGTGGTAGAATTTATAGAAAAAAAAAACAAACTAGCAAATATGTATGTGGTCTGAGGTCCTATTTTATTACAGCAATATGCTTAATAAAAAAATTTTATTTTGGTTAAGATACGCACCTCCCTGTTCCTCATCCCCATGCACATTTAATGAATCTTAATGGTTATATCTGTTGAAGAGAATCTGCCTAGCAATAATGAGAAATCATTAATAGGAAGATTATAAAGCCCTTATTTCAGTAAAATCCTATCAGTTTACATACTTAACTATATATATATATATATATATAATTACATATTGTTGCTATTTGGAGAAGCATATGCATATTTCAATACATTTAAAACTGCATTCATTTATTATTTTACTTCTTAGCTGAGCAAATATTCCTACTTTCTCAATTACTGTATGGAAGAGTAACCAAAAAATAATAAATCACTGAGCTCAAAGCTAAAAAAGAAAACCAAAATCAAAAGTACCTTAAAGAATTTTAAACATATGAAATAAAAATACAAAACTGGCTTTCTAAATGTGATGAAAGTGCTATCTATAAAACTAACAGGATCCTGAAATAAATCAAGTCTGAAAGATAATGTGCCTTCAGGGATTTTATCTTGCCTGCTAGATGATTTTAAGTAATCCCTGTATCGTTAAGACCTCAAAGACAGAAATCAGAAAGAAGCGGGGCGTGGTAGCACATGCTTTTAATCCCAGCACTCACGAGGCAGAGGCAGGCAGATCTCTGTGAGTTCAAGGCCAACCTGGTATACATAGTGAGTATGAGGCCAGCTGAGGCTAAGGAAGTCCCTGTCTCAAAAAAAAAGAAAAAGAAAAAAGAAATCAGAAAGTAAAATTAATTTGAAGGCAGTTGTGCTGGATAGCTTTAATGTCAACTTGACACACCTGTGTAGAAAGGAGGCTCAGTTGGTGAATTGCCTCCATTGGACTGGTCTGTGGCCATGTCTGTGGGGCACCTTCTTGATTACTGAGTGCTGTGGGAGGGCCTAGCCTACTGTGGGTGGTGCCATCCCTGGGCAAGTAGGCCTGTGTTGCATAAGAAAGCAGGCTGAGCAGGGGCCAGGAGAGTAAGCCAGTAAGCAGCACTCCTCCATGGCCTGTGCTCCAGCTCCTGCCTCTAGGTTCCTGCCCTGAGTTGGAACTTGGGGTCCCTGATGAACTGTGACCAGGGAGATGTAAGATAAAATAAACCCTTTCCTCCCTAAGTTGGTATTGGTCAGAGTATTTTGTCACAGCAATGGAGAAACAAACTAGGACAGCAGTCAATATCACAGATACTGATACTGCATCCTGTAATTTCCGGACGCTAACAGAGATACTCAACAAGAGATGGAGTAGCTAATTAGGTTTTCTAGTTAAGCAAATCAATAGTCAACCTATAAAAGGTTGTTAGAATCTTTTGTTCAAATGACAAAGGCTGCTGCTCTTTCTAGGCAGACTTTGTTGGACTGAGAGAAGAAGAAAAAGAGCAAGAATATCTGCAAATAGCTGCCAATGACAAAAGGGCAAGGAGTAGGAGGGAGAGAGAAGCATTAAGGAACAAGATCAGAGAACCAGGAATCAGTGCCAGCAAGAGCTGGGGGATGTAAAAGATGGCACATAGAACTCAAAGAACACAGCAATCCCAGAAAAACAACCAAAGCAAAGAGGCAGGCAAAGAAGAGTACAGAAGACAGAGATTTACAAAGATACAGTAGGGTCATGAAGGATTAAAAGTAAAGCTGCAACACAAAGAGATGCAATAGTTTCCTTGTCAATAATGTGACTTCCAGCAGTTTAATAATATGAGGCACACACTTTGCAGTCTCTATTTTAATCACTCTGTTACAGCATGAGTAGCTTAGCTGCTCAGAGTTGAGATACATTAATATTCTCTCTGTTCCAGTATGCTCTATGAGCCTTAAGTGTATAGGTTCTGTTGTAGATGTGTCACTTAGGGCTGGGCATGTCCTATATCAAATCTCTATCACACAGGGCTCAGGGATCGTTGTGGAAGAGGAGATAGAAAGACTGTAAGAGCCATGGGTGGCAAATAACCACAAGGAACTAGAGCTTTCCAGGTTTCTGAGAACTTGATCACATGAACTCACAATAATGGTGACAGCATACACAATACCCATGCAAACTCAAACTAGATAAAAACCCAGCACAGAACTGGGGAAATGGGAAAGAAGCCCCAACCCTAGCTGAGGAATTATTGGCAGGCAGATGGTCACTGATGGGTGAAGGACAGTTGGTCTTTAAGGGAGTGATGCTAAATAGCCTGACCAGGCTCCAGTGGATGAATTCACACCAAAGGACGTCTAGGGACACAAATTTGACTCTATAGGCCTTAACATATATGACAGAATGCATGAAATCTGTAGGGGTATACAGAGAGTATAGATAGAAGGGGGGACCTAAATATGATTAAGATATATTGTATGAAATGCTAAAAAATTCAATAAAATGTATATTGTAAAAATAATGTGAATTCCAGGGGCTGGAAAGATAATTCAGGTGTTAAGTGACCATACCACTCTTGCAGAGGATCAGAGTTTGGATCCCAGCATGGACACCTCATAACTGCCTATAGATCCACCTCCAGGGGATCTAATACCCTCTTCTGACCTCCACAGTCACCTGTTCTCAAGTGCATATATACCTATACAGCGATACATACATATAGAATCAACTTGAAAAATAATATCTTTTTTAAAGGCCTACTTAAAAAAAAAACAAAAAAAACCACTATGAATTCCAAAGCTAAGTATGGCAATGTCCAACTGTAATTTCAGCACTTTAAAATGATGACAAGTAGGATCAAGACGTTAAAGTCAGCCTCAGCCACACAGTAAGTTTGAGGCAACCCTAGGCTACATAAGACCCTATCACATATAAAACTTTTAATTAAAGTATAAAAAGAGTATGGATTTCATCTTCAATTTCCACATGGAAGATCCTTAATTTTCTGGTACCAATTTCCTCATAAACAATATTGACACATAATATAACTCATGAGCACAATATTACCTATTCTTATAAATGATAAAAAGAAACCATAAATTGTGATAATGGTGAATATATGATGTAATAATTTAGCAAAGATAGCTAGATGTAATCAGAAGATGTCACATTCACACTCAAGCAATTCTATTAAAGATAAGAGAAGTAATATGGAACTTAAGTCTGTGATAATCCATGGTTGACTTTTGGGGATGTCTTACATGTGCAGAGATATAACCAGAGAGATCCCCTTCCATGGTGTGTGAGACCGTGTGTTATACTGAAGAAAGTTGATACACTTTAAACACAATGAAACAAGACAACAAATGTGTATTTCATTTTTTCTACAATTTCTGTCATTTGCTCTTTAGTATTTATTTTCTCTATAGTGATGGATATGGGAAGGGTTGGTAGGTGTCACAAATTTAAGAACTGAGAATAACTGTATTTCTTTAAAACTGTCTCTTTCAGGTACACAGTTTCTTGATTACAAGTTCAATGTTTTTTAAGGATTAAGGAATCTCTTCACTCTTTCTCATGGGATAGCATTTAGGTGGCAGGAAGAAATTGCATTGTTTTATGGTCCGTGTACAGCAGACATAGGTAGTGGGTCACTCACTAAAGGCCAGTGCTTACTCAGCCTCACCACAGACAACTGCCATTCAACATGGTAACTAAATGTCCTGACTTTATGCCCACTGAGATTTGGCTGTTCAATGCCTTCAATCTTACAGTAGCCTCTGGCTCTAAGATCAGGATCCTCTGCAGCCTCTGTTCTATAGATAGCCATTTACCACTCTGTCAGTGCTCTTAGATTTCTGCATTCCTAACAGGCACATGCTATGGTATATGCTATCCAAAATTCATGTTGAAATTTCAGTGCACTCTGATGGTATTAAGAAGTGGGACTTTTAAGAGGTGGTTAAGTTCCTGATCAATGGTTCAATGGCATTATCACAGGAGTACGTTCATGATAAAACAGCACTCTTCTCTCATGGGTTCTTGCTCTCTTGAGTTGTGATGCCTTCCGCCACATTTACAACACAAGAATGTGCTCAACAGATGCAGCTCTTGGATCATCACCTTTGCAGTTTCCAGAACCATAAAGAAAATTATTATCTAATTTACTAGCTGTGGTATTCTCTTTTAGCACGTCATCATCCTCACAGAACCCAGCTATTCTCAGATTTATTTCAACTTCAATGATTCTTTCAGTCTACCACTATCATTGTCAACACCTGCCTGTCATGCTACTATCAAGATTCAACCCTTGAAAAGATGCAAAGGGAAATAAAGACACTAACCTAGGTTCTTCTCCTTAACAATAGAAGGCTTTGTTCTCTAATAAGGAAGAAATTGTTTCAGTCCTTTTTACACCATAATTTATGGTGAAATGATACAGATTTTCAAATTATGTTAAAACACTGTGAAATTTATAGACTTTAAAAATTCTTTTAGAAAATCTACACTTTTATATCCACAGTTTTGAATACTGCTTTAAAAAAATACATCTAACAATACTCAAAGTTAAAAATATTACTCTTTCACCCAGCAATTCTACTCCTTAAAATCTACTCTGTAAACTCTTCTGTGAACAACATGATGTATGGTCAGGGCTATTCACTGCATTATTAGACATCAAATCACAAGATCAGGAATGGATATGTTCACTTACAATATGGTTGTGGACAGATGATAAGAGAATGAGGAAGTTTTTCATATATAGATTGTGAAGTATAGCAAAGATAAATGAAAAATCAAGGTATACAAGTATATAAATTATGTATCATTTTGGACAGAGCTGAAAAACACTATTTTGGTAGGTTGGGAAGGAATGAAAATGAGGAGGAGATTTATGTACACTTAGATCACTTTGTATCTTTTGTTTTGCTCCGGTACTTTTATTTCATATTAAGATAATAATTCTTTTTTTTTTTTTGGTCTTTTTGAGACAGGGTCTCCCAGAAGCCCCAGCTGGCCTGGAACTCACTATGTAGACCAGGCTGGCCTTGAATTCACAGAGATCCACCTGCCCCTGCCTCCCGAGTGCTGGGATTAAAGGTGTGCACCACCACGCCCAGCCCAATAATAATTCTTTATAGAAAATAAAACAAGACAGAATAAATACTTCAAAGTCTAGCAATGGCTCCTGTTAAAGAAGCTGTATGGACCTTAATTCTGAAATAACTAATGGAAATAATTCCATGGGTGGATAAGCAAACAGACTGGAACAAGAATGAAAGGTTATTGCTTTAATATTCCATACAGTTTACTCACATCACAAAAACTAAGCAAAGCTTCACTCTTTGACATATTTGTGCTCAACTCCATGAATTTATGAGCCTAGAAGAAGATGAACAAGGAGATTTTATGAGCTACACCCCTCAGAGGGAGGTGGTTTCATCAAACACTCACAGTATGTGACGAGTCCATGGACTATAACAAACACTCATTAAAAGCCTTAAAACTCAGGGTGCTTGGTATGTGTTTCAGGACAGTTAGAAGCTTTGGAGAGACTGAACTCTCCCAGTCAGAAGGACAAGAGAAATAGAGCTGAAACAAGCTCTGGGTGGGGCTACTTCCTTACCAAAGATACTTTTCTTACAAAATTTGAGCATCTCTTAGTAGGCAGGACTTAACCAGGACTCCCCAGTTGACTTGTCAGTATACATACTAAAATCCTCCTTGCGGGGAGGTTCAAGATATCCCCTGCATCTTCTAGAAACCTACATCCTGGAGTAAAGGACAGCAGTAAATAGAGGAATGGCAGCAAGCTTTTGTAAGGAGGACATGGCTAAGTATTTTAAAAAGACATTCTAAAAGACAAACATTTTGGCTGTTAGGAATTCCTGCTAGCCAATTTAAGATGTAATATTAATAATGAAAACAAAGGAAGTAAGTTAGCTTTATTAAAGTTCTATCATCTAAATGGGAGGTAGGAAATAATCCAGTGATTAAGATCCTGAAACCAGATATTAATGGGATGTAATCTCTAGAGAATCATTTCATTTAACACTGAAAGCAGGAAATCTCTTATAAATTATAATTTATCTGCAAAAAGTTATCTCAGAAAAATGGTTTTCCCTAATTGAACAGCAACAACTCATCTGAGGACGAGATGAACAGCGTGTCTGGGTCTACCAACCATTTCTGTAGTGCTTACAATAGCAACAAAACAGAACAAATTTCCTTCCCTGCCATGTTTTTATCTTACAAGAAACAACATATATTGGCCCAAGGGAAAAACAGTACATCAACACAAAAGCTGCATGGCTGAAGGTGGTTGTGGCTTTATCTGCAGGAGTCCATCAGCAGACATAAGCCCACTTAATTCCACATAAGCCCATCCAAGCCACCAACAGAGTATTATTTTCAGAAGGCAAGAAACAGATCAATGCCATCTTCTCTCTTAAGAAATTATACACAGTCAATGTTCTAAATATATGCTCTCAAAAATAACAGACTCCTAAGAAGAAAAGTCACAGAAAAAATAATTTCCTTCAAAAATAATTATCTAACTGTAAAATGGAAACTGACAAAAAGGAGTAAGTCCAAATATAAAGGTACAAGATTAAGTCTAGAGATTAAAAGCCAAGTTTGAGCTCTGGATAAATGTAAAATTATTTAAAATTAAAAAGGTTTTCTATTAAAGGGTATATTGTCTCTAAAACTATTAACTTTAATACTAGATAGGGCTAAAAATGTGCACAGATTTTAAAAATGAATATGAAAAAGAAATTTATAGTGAGTTCCAGGCCAGCTGGGGCTACAGGGAGACCCTGTCTCAAAAACACCAAAAAGAAAGAAAAAAAAGAAAAAGAAATTTACATCTAGGTAAATTAATATACACTTTACTATTACATTTCATGACTTTTATTCAATAATTTTTTTTTTTTTGGTCTTTTTGAGACAGGATCTCCCTGAACCCCCAGCTGTCCTGGAACTCACTATGTAGACCAGGCTGGCCTTAAACTCACAGAGATCCGCCTACCTCTGCCTCCCGAGTGCTGGGATTAAAGGCGTGCACCACCACGCCTGGCTTCAATAAATATTTTTTAAAACACATATTATGCTAAGCACTGGGAATGCAATGGTGAGCTAAAAAGAGCAGGGTCATTGTCCTCACAGAGTTCACAATCCAATGAAAACGATAATTTCAAAGCAACAAGGAAGAAGTGTATTAAAGCTGAGGGAAAAGCAAGGGGCCATAAAAAACCACAAAGCTGATTCCCTTGACTAGTATAGAAAAGGGAAAAGGAGACAAGAGCAACAAAGGAAGAAGCTGTTGTGAAAGGGTTAACAATTCACGTTCAGGATCACCAGGACTTGGTAAAGGGAAGCAGAAAGAAGTTTCTAACCACAAATAGTACAGAGTGAACAGGTGAAAAGAGGAGGGTTATGGTACGCTGGCTAGGGATAGGGATGACATACATCTGAGGAATTAAAGGCAATTTGGTTCTTAGGAGATGAATAAAAACATTCTGTCTTTGCTTATCAGTGCTACCTGCTCATTCATTCAATTAATATAGACTGAGCTCCTACTATGCACCTGCTCTGTTCAACAATCCATGTAGATTTACATTTGCAAATACTGAAAATCAAATAAAAAAGGCAACGTAGCCTATAAAAGGCTCTTTGAAATATTGCATGATACACAATTCCTTTATAAAATAACCAGAAAGAAAATGAAGGGAAATGAATACATTTCTTCTGGATAAAATTGAAGACATTTCAGAATAGTTGGCTTATTTATTTAATTTCCTGTTTTTCTTCTTGCACTATCACTGATTTTCAAGATATGAACATTTTATAGAACAGTAGGTCTGGAGTCTACACTAAAATCAAGGTGTTAAAAATGCTGCATTACTTCAGGAAAATCTAGAGGAGAATTTTTCTCTTGCCTTTGCTAGCTTTTAAGGACTGCTCCTGCTCCTGGGCCTTTTCTTTCCTCTTTAAAGCAAATCTTGAGTTCTCACACCATAATTTTGACTCTCTACTTTGAGGTCCATTTCTAATGACTCCTGTGATCACAGAGGACTACTACTATAAAAGTCAGGATGATATTAGTTTCTGTTCTGCTTTGCTTGGTTTTGGTTTGGTTTAGCTTTCTGAGACAGGATCACAAATAGCCCAGGCCAGCCTCAAACTCACTTTGTAGCTGAGACTGACTCTGAACTCCAGACCCTCTTTCCTTCACTTCCCAAGTGTTGTACTATTGGCATTGTGGTACTAAGCCTGTTTGTAATCTTAGCACTTTAAGGTCACACAATTAACAACCCTAATTCTGCCTACTACGTTAATTTTTTATTGCTGTATAATGCAGAACAAAAAATTCCAGGAGTTAGGATAGAGACAACTTTGGAAATTCATTACTTTTGTCTACCATGAAAAATTAAACAAATACTAAAATATTACCATATACAGCACCAAGAAAACTACAGTGATGGCTTCTGTTTCTAGAGATTTCTATCTGCTAGGCTAACAAAACATGTACAAAATCATACTATCAAGGATACACAGGTATTCACACTAAAAGTGCTTCAGGGAGGAATTAGGAGAGTAAAGAAATCAGAGAACAGTTTTAGCTCAAAGGCTTAAAGAAAAGATGCCATATAAAGCAGGCAAATACAGCAGGTCCTAAAGAACGGTAGAATGGAAAGAACACAGTTTAGGGGATAGTTTATGTTTTGGGGAAACAGTAACAAAGATAAAATAAAAGCATATTTAACAAAGATCATTTAGATGGAATGAAGAGCACTCAAAAGAAAGAACCGAGAATTTCTAGAAGAAAATGGTGAATGATTTAACTGTGGCAAAGATGAAGGAATAAGACACAGAGGACAACACCAGTGTTTTACTTAGTGTCTCAACAGAGATCTTCAAATAAGCATTCACAGTTAAGTGCTGGTGAGAGAAGCCAGATCACCGCTCTTATGGAGTGGGCTGGTAGCAAGAACTGTAAATGAATCTTTTGATAAATGTGCAGTTATGGAAAGCAAAGTAAAGAGAACTTCAAGAGAAAAAGAAGGTAAAAGGTTTGGGAATATGTAAACAAACTGGATAAAGATAAAAGAAAAAACAAAAATTCAAAGACTATAATCTGTATGTCAATACTTAAAGGTAAAGAATAGTTTAACAAATAAAGATCCACATTCTTAAATGTTAGTGTGGGGTAGTGAGGCCAAATAATCCATTACCTCATGCTACAAATGGACAGCTGTGCTGTATCTACAGAAAACATAGTCTGTCTCTATTCTTACTGAGTTCTCATAAGAGTGTCTTTTTGAAACAGGGTCTCCCTGTACCCCCAGCTGGCCTGGAACTCACTATGTCAGGCAGGTCTTGAGCTCACAAAGATCTGCCTGCCTCTGCCTCCCAAGTGCTGGGACTACAAGCATGTGCCACCATGTCCAGCAGAGAAAAACTGAAATTATTAAGGCTCTCAGGTAAAATAAGAACACCACAAGAAAGCCTCCATTGGTTTTGAAACAGGGTCTCCCTGTACCCCCAGCTGGCCTGGAACTCACTATGTCAGGCAGGTCTTGAGCTCACAAAGATCTGCCTGCCTCTGCCTCCCAAGTGCTGGGACTACAAGCATGTGCCACCATGTCCAGCAGAGAAAAACTGAAATTATTAAGGCTCTCAGGTAAAATAAGAACACCACAAGAAAGCCTCCATTGGTAAAGCTCTACACCCAACATCTAAGATACAAATTTAATTTTGTTCCTTAAGAGTTGTACTGATGATTTCCTACATAAGAAGAATATATATCAACTATTTGATTTCTTAACATATTGACATCCATGTCTTTCCTAAATAGATTTCAGATAAAAACACAGTCACAGAGCACTGGAACAATGCAATGATTAAAAAAGAGCTGAGGTAGAAAGAGTGCCATGAATTCAAAGCCAGGCTGGACTACACTATGGGCTCCAAACCAGCTTGGGCTATACAAGAATCTCATCTACAAAATAAAGACAAATCAAAGTCTGAGGGTAGAATAGTGATTGCCAGAGGTTGGGGAGAGGAGAAGACAGGGAGATATGGGGAAAGTTCATTAAAGGACACTAAATTATACTTCAAAAAAAGAAGTTCTGGTGTCCATCATAGGATAAGTAGAATGGGGCTGACAATATAATGTAAACATTTTTTAAAACTTAAAAGTGACTTTGAATGTTTCCTCCATAAACAAATGGTGTTTTCACAGATACATTTATTGTTTAGAGTATTATACAATGCATATATGTATCAAAAATCATGTAGTATGCCATAAATATGAATACTTTGTATATATCAGTCAAAACACTTTATTATATACCCCGTATAAGAAAATATACATCAAAAGTTGACTATAGTTAAGCAGGAAGAAAACTTTAGTAAGAGGGATCTCTCTTAACTTTTTTCATTCTTTCTTCTTGGCAGAAACTACATGATATCAAAGCAACAAGAAGACAAGAATGAGTTTCAGTTCTCAGCACCATGGAGCCACCTAACTAGGTCCAGAGTACCTATACCCAGATTTCATTTCCATGGGAGGAAAACGAATTTCTACTTTCATTAAACTTAACCACTTTTACTTGGGTTTTAAGGTTTTAGTAAATGAACCTACTCCTAGCAGAGACCATGAGTATATCCCAGTAATTCCTCCTGTCATACTCCAGGATGTCAGCCAGTGCAGTCCAACAGGATTTCCTATAATGAACGGAAAGTTTTCAACCTTGGCTGTCCAATCTAGCACTGAAAATGTTTTTAAAAAATATTTTAATAGGGTTTTAAATGCTATTTAATCTAAATACATATAGTCACTTTTAGCTACTGCCATAGCTTTGGCAATCACAGATCTAGACATCACAGAACACTGAAGCTGTAACTGTATTACTTTACAAGATATAAACATTTTCCTCTAATTCATATGTAACACTGAAGGAAAACCCCAAACATTATTTTCATTTCCATATGTGATAGACCAGTAGATACATTTTGCTAAAATAATTTTATCAAATGTGCAAGTTAAACCATAACTGTACAACTCAGAAAATGTCTAGTTAATTTTGAAGATGAAAAAAACTTATCAAGGGTTCTATAACAAACACTTCTATGTTGGTTAAAAACAAAATTGGTACCTGACTTTCATTCTAATTACAAATCTATTGCTTTCTGAAACATTAAAAGAATGTAAGTACTTTAAAAAAAGTTTTAGTTATTATTTTTATTTCATGTGTACGAGCATTATGCCTGCATGTAGGTAAATGCACCTGTGTCATGCAATGCCCACGGATACCCAACAGTTGTTAGCTGCCATGTGGGTACTGGGATTCGAACCAGGGTCTTCTGCAAGAACATTCAGTGTTCTTAACCGCTGAGACATCTCTCCAGCCCTGAATTTAAGTACCTTTTACATTTCTATTCATGTGCTGTCTTAAAGCAGTGGAATACTAAAATAAACATATAGAAAAGTTAGATTTATTTGCATTTTGTTTAAAAAGAGACCTATTATTATGCTAAAGAATATCAAAGCAAAGTTGTTTTCATATTTCAATAAAAGTAAACCTGTATTGCAAATTATTTAGGTCTGCTTTTAAAGATTAGTAGAGACTTTCTCCAATACTAACCACCTGTGTTGTAATAGTTATGAACACTATGCATCATGAAGTACAGTTCTTGGGCTATTTACAAACTAGAATATTCACAATAATCACTACAAAAGGTGATCTGGTCTAGGCTTCCTACTCAAGAGATAAGATTTTGCTGTATCTTTATCATCCATGATATGTTTTCTTTCTTTTCCCTTCCCTTACTAAATTCTTTTCTATGAACACAAAGCCTTTTGTGTGACAGACAGAACTTCTGACACTTGCTTACGATGTCCCACAGAACTGTCTTTGCTGTAGGCCTCGAGACCTCTAGGGAACTCCAGCAATGGAATAAGGTCATGAAGAGGCAGCAGAACGGAGGCCCTCTTCAGGGAGGAGCAGTTAAGTGGTACCAAACTCAATCACTGATATACATGTTTGTCCAAGGGCTGGCTATAGCTAAAATGTGCTTGTCCTGGTTAGATTTTATTGTCATTTTGATGCAACCTAAGGTCACATGGAATGAGAAAACCTCGACTGAGAATTGCCTTGATCACCTTGGTCTGTGGGCATGTCTGTTCGGCATTTTCTTACTGTTAACTGATGTAGGAGGGTCCAGCCCCTGAGGAAACCTCAATTAAAAATTGCTTTGATCAGCTCTGGACCCGGTCCTGCCCTCACCTCCCTTTGCTTCCCTAGACTGCACAACCTCCAGCGTCCTGGTTTCAGCACCTTTTCTGCATGAGTGCAGCAGCGCCCACCACGCTTTGATTCCCCCAGCTTCATTCATCCTCCTAGCTCACCACCTAGCCTGGGTACTGGACCATTTCTTGTCTTGGCACCTCAGACATCAGGGATGACCCCGTGGCCCACAGCCAACACTAGTTCCTGGTCCTTTGCATCCAGACAAACCCAGTTCCTCCCTGCAGACCCCAGGAGGGCTCTGAGCCTGGACCTGCCCCCATCTACATTTGCTTCCCTGGGTGGCTCAGCCACCAGCTTCCTGGTGCCAGTATCTTTCCTAGGTGCACCCAATACTGCCATGCCTTGACTCCCCCAGCCTCATTCACCTTCCCAGCTCCTGTCCAAGTCAGCGTACTGTCCCATTACTTATCTTGGCAATCCAGACCCCTGGACTGACCTTTTGGCCCAGAATCCCTACTGCTTCCTGATCCTTTGCATCCAGACCAATCTAGTTCCTCCCACTAGTCCCAAGGATCCCTCAGGGCCTCTTCCTGACCCCAACTAAGACTAATGGGGTCAATATAATTCGTTAAGAGTCCATGTGTATAGCTAAAGGCTACATAATAAGAAACAATGCCAGACAGGAGATACCTTCTTTAGAGTTGTTGGCAAGGGTGGCCCAAGAGACTCCCAGCATAGAACTGGGAAAATGAACAGCAGACCCCAATCTTATCTAAAGCAATAATGACAATTGATTGCTGCTAGATGAGGAAGAACTGATCTTCCTAAAACAAAGATCTATAGATAAGCTGACTAGATTCAGCAGATGGACAAGCAGTGGGGAATGGCTGGAGGCACCGACAACACAGTGGACACTAAGACGGGTGACAGTGAATATGGGCTTGGTGGGAGGTTGTTATTGGAGGGTGTGATTTGGGAAGTGGGTATGTAGATGAGTAAGATTGTCCTGTTTTGTATGATACACACACAAAAAAAGTCAATAATTTTTTTAAAAATGAGTTATATTTGAGAAGGAAGTATAAAAGTTTACTTCATGTTAATTAGCAAAGGTGATAAATATTACTGTTGAAATCTACCTGATGACTTTATATCCATACTCAGGTGCCCAGTATCTTGAGTGTAACCGAATGTAACTAGTAATAATCAGATGCATAGAGATTAGAGACACATTTGCAATCATCTGTTAGTAACATTAAAAATGAGTCTTTTTGTAGGAAACAATATATTTTAAAAGGAAAGGGGATCCTTTGTTTTTTTCCCTTTGGTTTCATCCCAGGCATCTGAGGTTTATTCAACATATAAAAATCCATAAATGTAACATAACACACAAATAGACTTAAGGACAGAAATCACATGTTTATCTCAATAGACACAGAAAAGAAATTTCAAAGTTCAAAATCCACAGAGAAAAACCTTGAAGAAACTAAGCATACAGGGAATTCATCTCATCACAAAAAAGGCTATATATGGATAGGCATGGTGGCGCACTGTGGGAGACAGGCTTGAGCCTAGGGTGAAAGTCTTATTTACTGCCATACAGCAGGCCCGAGGCAACAGTCTGACCGCTGGAGCCACAAGAAACGCCTTGTAACATTTGCTCCCATTGGCAGATCATGAGACTGATGCCTAGAGCTTGCCACTCCCTAATCGCCACCCTTGGAATCCAAAATTGCAACACTTAGATATTGCAACAGTCAGGGTCACGTGGTTTCCAGGTATCCATGCTCTGGAATCTGAAACCCAGTATGCTAATGAGGCATCCTACCCGCTATTCTGTGATAGAATGTAAACCTGTTATGCTAATAAGGTATCCTACTTGCTGTGCTGTGATTGGACTCTAAACCTGTTATGCAAATAAGGTATCCTACTTGCTGTGCTGTGATTGGACCACTACCCCTATATAAGCTTGTGCCTTTCTGCAATAAAGTAGATCTGTGTCACTGAACCTGGTCTCCTGTGTCTGAATGCAGCGACACTGGCACAGACTCCTCACCAGCCCTGGGGTCTGAACCAGATGACTGATCAGAGGAACTGAGAGAGCAGGAGAGCGGCCACAGCCGGAGGAGAGCAGCCACAGCCGGCGACCACAGCGCACACCTTTACTCCCAGCACTCTGGAGGAAGAGGCTGGTGAATCTCTGTGAGTTCAAGGCCAGCCTGGTCTACATAGTGAGTTCTAGGACAGCTGGGGATACAGGGAGACCCTGTCTGAAAAAGACCAAAAAATAAATAAATAAATAAATAAATAGGCTATATATGACAAATGTAGAGCCAACATTATACAAATTATACCAATGAAATGGAGATCTTTTTTAAAGGTTAAAAATTCATTCAATTTTATGTCATACAGGGTTTATACTGAGTTCAATATTGAACTCTATTAATTGAACTGTGAACCTAAAAATTACAGCCACTTTTGAAAGAGATGTATCTTTGCTCTAGAAATTATTATTGAATATGTTAAAGCTATAATGAAATGCTTCTTTGAATCATGTAGTTATTAAATAAACAAACAAACAAAAAAAAACCAAACAAACAAACAAAATTGCCTTGATCAGTTTGGAATGTTGGGCATGACTGTTGGGCATGTTCTTATTGTTAACTGATGTAGAAGGGTCCAGCCAACTGTAAGTGGTCCCATCCTGGTACCATCCCTAGGAAAGTGGGTCTGGGATGTATAAGAAAGTTAGCTTAGCATGAGGTAGCAGGAGAGCAAGCCAGTGAGCAGCTTTCTTCCACAGTCTCTGCACCAGGTTCCTGCCTTGAGCTCCTGCCCTGCTGACTTCCCTAAGCAATGGAAAGTTACTTGTAAATATAGGCCAAATAAATCCCTTAAGTTGCATTTGGTCATAGCGTTTATTACAGCAATAGAAAAGCAAAGTAGGACAAACACTGTTTTAACTTAATTCATTTGTAATCCATTCCTGAGTACATTACCGTTTGCTTAATATTTATGAATTTCAAAAATCACATGCAAATTGGCAAATAAATGAGATAATAAAGTTAAGCAAGGGATTGATTAATTCCTAAATAAAGCCTTTAAATCACTTTGGGTGACATTATAGTTTGCTGAGCAGTGGAGACCAAAGAGCACATGCTGTTTCTGGTAAGATTATCTAATAATCTGCAACCTCTATATAACCCTTTTGTTTGAAATAATTTGCATAGCATCACTTAGGTATTATACAAATACCGCCCACATCTTACAAATAAAAGAAATTAGCAAATGAAGAATAAATTTGAAAGTTAAAAGATGTATATTTTAAAAATCACTTTCACAGACTTTTAGAACTTAGTGTCAAATTAAAAAGACAAATAGTTCATCTGTTATGTGCATTTGTACTTTTCTTAAATGCAGGAGTCAATGCTGTTTATGTGAAATAGGCTTACATTCTAACATTTGGTAAATATAATTGTAATAATATTAGAAATGCAGCTGTTTCCCACAAAAAAGACAAAGATCCTGGTCAGCATATCCAAGAAAAGAATCAATAGTGATCATCTACTCACCAGCACTTCTTATACCTATACAGTGCTCCAACCAATTATCCAGCCAGGACTCTTGGGGTTTTATAAGATCATGTAAAGCCATGGTCTTTGCCACTGACATAATTACAATAAATTATGCACTGTCTGCCTGAGGCAATATGACAGAAAAGAAAAGCATACAAAATTATTTCATTGCTTCCTTATTATCCTAATACTAGCATTCAAAGCAATCACAACTCAGACATTCCACTAGGTCTTTGTTTAAATTAAGATTTATTTTTGAACAGAAGAAATCATGAATTCACATAAAACTTCCAAAATTTAAAGTATTTTTCTCAAATTGTGGTTACAGTTCACTTGCATTGAAATTTGAGGGCTTTTTGAAGGTGAGGGATCCTGTTTTCCTAATTCCCAACAAAACACTCTGGGTGGAGTCAAGGAAAGGACAATCTTGGCAAACGTTCTCTCGTAAGATTCTGCTGTAAAATATAACTTGTGAGCCATTGTCTATGAACATGTCAGACCAAAACACTTGGCAAATGCATTAAGAAGCACTAGACTATATTGCTAACTTTCTAACCAAAATATGGTTCCAAGATGTAGAGCGGTGGTATCACAAGCGGGCTTTTGAGAAATAGAGCCCCAACCATGCAGAATCAAATTTATACTTCAACAAGTTCCTCTGATGATTTGAATTTTCACTGAAGCTTGAGAACTACTGGTCTAGAGCAGCTTTTTTTAGATACAGATGTTCCTGGGGTCTGATCTTACTGATACAAGTCAAAGAACAAAATTCATTTAGGGATATTGTGGCTGATACCTGCATACACATTGTAAAACAGGTAATCAAAGCAAAGGCGGGCAGTTGAAATTCTCAGTATATTTTGGTAAATTTAACAACATTCATGATAATATAATTTCACTTTTATTTTTGCAAGCAATGATAATGGAAGAAAGAAGTGATTCAAAATACAACTAAGACTAGATAAAAGTGAAAAAGGGCATATAAAGAGCAATAGTTTCTGAGTTAATTTGGTCCCTGATTTAAAACTCACTTAAGATATAAATAATAAGCAAGAGCTTATTTGTTAATTTAGTACAATCTAATAGTCTTCCCACGTATTAATGCACTCTAAGGTAAAGACACTAAGATACTTAATAAAAAGTTTGGTAGAAACAGCCAGGCATGGTGGCGCACGCCTGTAATCCCAGCAGGCAGGTCTCTGTGAGTTCAAGGCCAGCCTGGTCTACATAGTGAGTTCCAGGACAGCTGGGGCTACGGGGAGACAATGTCTCAAAAAGACCCCCCCGCCAAAAAAAAAAGTTTGATAAAAATGAAAAACAAAAACATAAGATACAGATTATAAAGGAAAGAAACAGTTCCAATGAGATTGGAAAAAAAAAAAAAAAAAACCCAAAGACAAACAAGAATCAGAGGGACAGGGACTAGGGAGATGACTCAGCAGTTATGAACACTGGCTGTTCTTGCAGAAGACCAGGGCTTGAATCCCAGTACCAAAATGGCAGCTAACAACTGTGCTTAACTCCAGTTCCAGGGGATGAAACGGCCTCTTCAGTCCTCTTTGGGCACTGCATGATATGGGTGCACTTATATACATGCAGGAAATACACTCACACATAAAAATAATAAATAAAATATTTAAAAAAAAACAGAGGGGCTTAGATTTCAGAGATCTGCAGTTGAAAAACAGATCAGCAAAGAAAGAAAACGATGTGTGTATCATAGTTAAATATACTATGCTTCCTGACAAAATATTATGCTTCCTCATAGAACTATGGTTACATGGAAATCACACAGATTTTCCTACTGAGAGAAACATATTATATTACTTACACAACTCATTATTATTTAATAAAATTATTACCACATAGCTATGGGAATCCAATCTATATATGCATCCTCTTTATAAAATAAGAATACTTGAAAAGAATCTTTTTAAAAAAGAAAACTGATCTCTAGGCACTTGTATAAACTGTGAGCTCAAGACATTTCCTGGGAATCTTATGAATGTAGCATAATAAGAACTATTTATTTCAGAGTCAAATACAAAACCAGTAACACTACACTCTTCAATTAAAAACAACTGTATTATTTTTACAGTTGTAAAATTACCTGTAATAGACTACAGTGTAAACAGATTATTACATCAGCTCCAAAGAAAAAAATATGTTAAAATCAATATGAGAAGAAACCCTAGTAACTACATGAACACATGGAGACTAAATAACACTATCTTGAATGAAAAAAAAAATGGGTGAAAGGGTAAATTAAGAAAGAAATAAAAGTATTCCTGAAAATAAATGAAAAGAACAATACAACACAATAAAACGTCTGGGACACACTGAAAGCAGTCCTCAGAAAGAAGTTTATACCTCTAAATGCCTACATTAAAAAATCAGGACTATCCTCAGGCCTCTTGGTGTAAGTCTATAGCGCAGCTCTCCGCGCCGGGACTCCCTAACCCAAATTCACCCTTCCATCCCTCCCGCCGTTTTATACTCCTAGTTTGGACCCGGCGCCATTCCTAGTCTTGGGGCCCCAGACACCTGGGGAACCAATACTGTTTCCTCATCCTTCTCAACCAGAGCAATTCAGTCCCTTTCTTGGGCTCCAGGAGCACCGCTTCTGGTCCTGGACCCGCCCTCACCAATCTCTGCTCCCCTGGGCCTGCACCACCGGCTAACTCTCCTAGCCGGCACTACTATCCTCAGACCTCTTGGGGTAAGTCTATAGCGCGGCCCTCCGCGCCAGGACTCCCTAAGCCACATTCACCCTCCATCCCCCTGCGCCGTTCTATACTCCTAGTTTGGGCCCTGTGCCATTCCTACTCTTGGGGCCCCAGACACCTGGGGAACCAATACTGCTTCCTGACCCTTCTCACCCAGACCAACTCAGTGCCTTTCTTGGGCCCCAGGAGCACCGCTTCTGGTCCTGGCCCTGCCCTCACCTCCCTCTACTTCCCTTGTCCTGCGACACCCGCCAGCCTCTTTCTGGGGCTGACAGCCTCTTTCTGGGGCTACGAAGCTTACCTTTACTCTCCCTGATCCTTTGCATCCACTACAACCCAGCTACTCAATCCACTCCCTGGGAAATCTTGGGGCTTCTTCTCTCCCATCTGCCTTTGTATCCCTGGATGGTGTGGCCACGGTCAGGGTCTCAGGTCAGTCCACCACCCAAGTTCCTGAGGCCAAAAGCATTCTTAGAAGATTCCAGACCTAAGGAGAAAGTCTGAAAACTTCTGATCCACATTGGAACTGGGCCACCGCGGAACTCCTGAAGACAAAATCAATCGGGACTCGACAATATAAAATCAAAAGACAGAACCAGAAGCGTAGACGAACCAGCTT
>NW_008360330.1:848219-848586 GCF_000622305.1 Nannospalax galili | reverse complement strand
CAGTTTTAAATGACCACAGATGCCAACCCAGATTATTATACCCAGCCAAAATGTCTATTATAGTTGAAGGGGAAAGAAAAACTTCCATGACATAAATAGGCTGAAGGAATTCTTGTCCACAAAACCAGCCCTTCAGAGAGTTCTGGGAGGTATACAAAGAGCTGAAGAAAGGAATGATTATACCTAAGGGGTTGCAGAAAGAACTCCAAGGAGGGTATAACAGTGTAAAAGTACAGGTATAGCAAGAATATAAACAAAAAAAATGACAGGATTCAATACTCATCTTTCATTAATAACTTTAAACATTAATGGACTGAACTCCCCAGTCAAAAGACACAGACTATATGAATGGATTAAGAAACAAAAC
>NW_008360330.1:839362-844375 GCF_000622305.1 Nannospalax galili | reverse complement strand
CTGATAGAGATTAAACAACATAGTCCTGAATAATGACTGGGTCAAGGAAGAAATTAAGAAAGAAAAAAAGTATTCCTGTAACTGAGCAAAAAAGACAATACAACACAACAAAACCTCTGCAGCACTTTAAAAACAGTCCTAAGAGAGAAGTTTATACCTTTAAGTGCCAACATTAAAAAAATCAGAACAAACACAAATAAATGACAACACTGCAATGCAAGGCAACAAGTGAAATTTAAACCCATCAGACAAGAAGAAACAACAAAAATTAGAGTAGAAATTAATGAAATAGAAACAAAGAAAACAATACAAATAACCAACGAATACAAGCGCTGGTTCGTTGAATAGATAAACAAGATTGACAGACCCTTAGCCCAGTTAATCAAAAGAAAGAGCACCTCAAAATCAACAAAATCAGAGATGAAAGGGGAAACATCACAACAGACACCAGAAAGATATAGAACACTACTAAATTTGAAAAACTGAAAGAAATGGACAGGTATCTAAAAGCATGAGAACCATCAAAGCTAAACCAAGAAGAGATCAATAGCTTAAACAAACCCATAACACATAAGGAAATTGAAATAATAATACAAAACCTCCCAACTCAAAAAAGCCCAGGACCAGAAAATTATACAGCAGAAATCTACCGGACATTTAAAGAAGATCGACATCCAATACTACTTAATTCATTCAAAAAGATAGAAATGGAGGAAGAACTTCCAAATTCCTTCTATGAAGCCAGCATTACTCTAATAGTAAAGCCTGGTAAAGATACAACCAAAAAAGAAAACTATAGACCCATATCCTTAATGAACATAGATGCAAAAATTCTCAACAAGATACTTGAAAACCACATACAGACACACATCAAAAAGAACAACCACCATGATCAAGACGGCTTTATTCCAGAGATGCAGGGATGGGTCAATATACGTAAGTCAATAAACATCATAAATCATATAAATGGGCTCAAAACCAAGAATCAAATGGTCATCTCAATAGATGCAGAGAAGGGCTTTGACAAAATTCAACACGCACTTATGTTCAAAGTCCTAGACAGACCTGGACTGGAGGGAACACACCTCAACATAATTAAAGCCATTTACAACAAACCCACAGCCAACATCATTCTAAATGGAGAAAAACTGGAATAAAAAACCAGACAAGGCTGTCCACTATTTCCATTCCTCTTTAACACAGTGCTTAAAACCCTTGTATGACAACAAGACCGAAAATAAAAGGAAATTAAAGGAGTAATAATTTGAAAAGAAGAAATCAAATTATCCCTTTTGGCAGATGATATGATATTGCATCTAAGAGAAACCAAAATTACCACCAGAAAAAAACCTAGAAATTATTAACACATTTGGTAAAGTGGCAGGTTACAAAATTAATCTACAAAAGTTGGTACCCTTTCTACATACCAATAACAAGCAATCAGAGAATGAGTACATGGAAACACTCCCCTTCACAATAACTGCAAAAAATAAAATAAAATATCATGGAATAAACCTGACCAAAGACATTAAAGACCTCTACACTGAAAACTTTAAATCTTTAAAGAAAGAAATTGAGGAAGACATCAGAAAATGGAAGGATCTCCCATACTCATGGACTGGAAGAATTAATATTGTAAAAATTTCCATCCTACCAAAAGCCATTTATAGATTCAATGCAATGCCAATCAAAATCCCCATGACGTTTTTCACAGAATTGGAAAAAAAAAATCCTAAGATTCATATGGAAGTACAAAAGGCCTTGGATAGCCAAAGCAACCCTGAGCACTGACAGCAATACTGGGGAGATTACTATACCAGATTTTAAACTGTGTTACAGAGCTATAGTCATAAAAACAACATGGTATTGGCACAAAAATAGACCCATAAATCAATGGAACAAAACTGAAGACCTAAATATGAGTACATGCAATTTCAACCACGTGATATTTGACAAAGGGGCCAAGAACATTCACTAGATGAAAGACAGCATGTTCAGCAAATGATGCTGGCAAAACTGGTCTCCACCTGTAGACAAATGAAACTAAACCCCTATCTTTCACCTTACACAAAAGTCAACTCCAAACGTATCAAAGACCTCAAAGTGAAGCCTGAAACTGTGGAACTGTTAGAAGAAAACATTGGCAATTACCTATAAGATATAGGCATAGGAAAGGATTTTCTAAACTGGACATCAATTGCTCAGGAAACAAGGTCAAGAATCAACAAATGGGACCTAAAGGAAGGGAAGAGAAAACCCAGAGAATGGGAGAAAATCTTCATCAGCGACACATCTGACAGAGGTTTAATATCCAGAATATATAACGAACTCAAAAAACAAAGAATCACTAAAGGAAGGAACCCAATTAAAAGATGGGATAAGGAGCTGAACAGAGATTTCTCAAAATAAAAATTAAGATGGCTAGGAAGCATCTTAAAAGTTGTCCAAAATCACTAGTAATTAGGGAAATGCAAATTTAAACCACTTTAAGATTTCATCTTACCCCAGTCAGACTGGCTACAATCAAGAGAACAAGTGATGCCAAATATTGGAGAGGATGTGGGGAAAGGGGAACACTCATCCACTGCTGGTGGGGCTGCAAACTTGTTCAGCCCCTATGGAAAGCAGAGTGGAGAACTCTTAAAAAACTACAAATGAAACTACCATTTGACCCAGTTATATCACTCCTTGGCATATACCCAAAGAACTCATCCTATTGAAGAGACACTTGTACATCCATGTTTGTTGCTGCTCTTTTCACAATAACTAAGAGATAGAAGCAACCTAAGTGTCCCTCAACTGACTAATGGAAAATGAAAATGTGGTTCATTTATACTATGGAGTTTTATTCAGCAGTAAAGAAACGTGAAACCATGAAATTTGCAGGTAAATGGATGGAACTAGAAACTGTTATACTAAGTGAAGTAATACAGACTCAGGAAAAAAAAAAAGAAAAGAAAAGAAACATATGTAGATCCTAGCACCAAATCATGGTAAATGAGTATGTATCCAGACATAACTACAGGAATCAGGATAATGAAAAAGAATCAGGAGGTAAAGGAAAAGAAAGAATCTGAAAGAGAAGAACACTAGGAAACAGGTGTTAATAAGGGAAATAGGGATAAAAATGGAATTATTTTAAGGGGGGGGAGGTTATATAAGGAATCTGGGAGATAAAGGGAAAGGGGGGAGCTCAAGAGAGGTGGGACCATAGAGAAGGGTATTATTAAGGGAGAAATGGGAAAAATGGGGGTACTTTAAATGGGGAAACCATGGTGTAAGGGTTAGACAATGCAAGAGATAAATAATGCCTAAGCTAGTCTTTAAAAAATCAGAGGGAACCATACTAATTGAACAACCTACTAACAAATTACACATACAACTACCTCAAGGAATATAATATATATGTAGGCAAGGTTTATCTGAGACACTTTGATCTTTGCCCAAGCTCTTTCTACATGGCACATGGTAATTAAAAGTACCAGACTGGTGGAACTAACTTTCTTGGATGTTTAACAGACATACTTTGAGGCCTATACTAATTTGATCAGAGGGACATAAAGGACAGGGCTCCTTGCCCTCCTAGGTTGACTAAGTTCCAGGGGACTATGAGCATCTCTCAAAATGTCCTGTAACTGCAGTGACTCACCTGTCTCCTTGATCAAGGAGGCCATGGAGACCCCATCAAATGGGCCTGAACCAGTGTCCAATCTACAAAGCAGAGAGTCAACACAGAGGAAACATTTCTTCCATGTTTCCAAGTGAAGCCAGCCATGGTCGAGCAGGACCTTTGGCTTATCTTCACTTAGATGGAACTGGTAAAAGAAAGGAGCCAGAGGCTCCTCCCATGCCCATGTGACCCCTGAGGAACAGATCCTCAAACGGTCTTAAGAGTAAAATAAATTAGTTTATCTGGGCCAACTGTACGGCAAAGATTAAAGGGGTCACTAAAATTTTTTTGAGTTGTTGGTCAGGGTGGCCCAAGAGACTCCCAGTCAGTAACCCAGCATAGTACTGGGAAAATGAACAGCAGACCCCAATCTTATCTAAAGGAATATTGACAACTGATTGCTGCTAGATGAGGATGAGCTGATATTCCTAAAACAAGGAATTCTAGATAAGCTGACTAGATTCAGTGGATGGACTAGCACTGGGGAATAGCTGGGGGTGCCGACAACACAGTGGACAGTAACAGGGATGGCAGTGTATATGGGCTCCAGTTGGGGGGGGTAGTATTGGAGGGTGCCATTTGGGAAGTGGGTATATAGATGAATATGATTGTTTGGGATGTTCTGTATTATGTACACACAAAAAAACAAGAAATAATAATTAGTTATATTTGAGGAAGAAGCATAAAAATTTGCTTCATGTTAATTAGCAGATGTGCAAAACATTACCACTGAAAGGTACCTGATGACTTTATATCCATACTCAAGTGCCAAGGATCCATGTGTAACCAACTGTGACTATTAATAATCAGGTACATAGAGGTTAGAGATGCATGTGCAATCATCTAAGTGTTAAAAGTATTAAAACGTGTTTTTCTGTATGAAACAGTATATTTCAAAATGAAATGAAGGTCTTTTTTAAAGGTTAAAACCTCATTCAATTTCATGTCTTATATGGTTTATACTGAGTTCAATATTGTATAGCTGTACTAATTCAACTGTGAACCTAAAAATTTACAGTTACTTTTGAAAGAGATGTATCTTTGCTCTGGAAATTGTTAGTGAATATGTTAAAGCTGTAATGAAAAGCTTCTTCTAATCATGTGGTTATTAAATAATTTTAAAAAATATAATTGTCGAGTGTGGTGGTGCACATCTTTAATCCCAGCACTCAGGAGGCAGAGGCAGGCAGATCTGTGAGTTCAAGGCAAGCCTGGTCTACATAGTGAGTTCCAGGACAGCTGGGGCTACAGGGAGACCCTGCCTCAAAAAGACTATATATATATATATGTGTGTGTGTGTGTGTGTGTGTGTGTGTGTGTGTGTGTGTGTGTAAAAACGTGTG
>NW_008360330.1:837587-839335 GCF_000622305.1 Nannospalax galili | reverse complement strand
TTATTCCTCAAAAGTCTTAAATGCTAAATAATGACTATTATGGTGTAAACATCACAACAGTAGCTACACAGCCAAAAAAACAGTGGTTCCAGAAAGAAGAGGTTATGTGCTTTTAAATTGCATAATTTTCATTATCATACTATTTGTTCACATTCTTTAATAGTCTGGCTGCTACTCAAACATACAGATAGCATCAGAGATTTGTGAGAGCAAATGCCAGTGATCAGAAAATTGTCACTGCAATCTTTTTTAAACTGTACTTTTTAATGTATTGCAATACAGTTTACATATTAAATAATGTAATAATAGAATGAGTATATAACTAAGATATATTTTTATTTTCAAATATGTGTATGTGGTATTGAGGGGGGTTATATGCACTGAGTGTAATTGCCCACTGAGCTAGAAGAGGACTCTGGATCCCTTGGAGCCAAAGTTACAGGTGGTTGTAAGCCACCTGACCTGGGTATTGGGATTCAAAGTCAAGCAAGAGCAATTATGAGCTCTTATTGCTGAGCCACCTCTCCAACCCCTGTCTGATACAATTTTAAACAGAAAAACGAGAAACATTTCAGGTTACAAAATCCAGCCTCCCAAAACAAATTCAAATTTTTCTTTTACATAAAAAGCTGAGAACATTGTTGAAAAGATCTTTTCATAAAATATTATGAACGTGGAGGCTGGAGAGATGGGTAAGTGGTTAAGACCACTTGCAGAGGACCCAGGTTTGATTCCAACACCCACATGGTGGCTAACAATCATCTGTAAATCCAGTTCCATGGGAATTGACACCCTCTTCTGACCTCCACGGTCATTGCACAACATGGATGTACTTGCATACCTGCAGACATACACTCATAAACATAAAATGAAAATAATAAAACTATTAATAAAATATTATGAATGATTAAAAATTTAGAATTCAGTCTCACATTTCCTGCATCACTTTGATAACTTTAAGCCCAAACTAGAATTTACAATAATACCTTTTGGCACTTTATCCCATATCCAAATAATATTTTGATTATAATCTAGCCAAGACTATATATACAGTTATGAGATCTTAGTACATCCAATTCTGCTCCTAGAGCTTTGGCACTCAAGGAGTGCCAACTGTTAAGTCCAGCACAGAAGGAACACTGACACAGATCCTATCATTTCGAGGGCACTCTCTCTTATAAGTAATCCCAACTAAATTTATTGAAAAGCATGTGGATACCTTCTGACACTGGGATCTGGCCTTAGACTGAAACTGTGGGGCCTGAAACCTCACCAATCCCCTTTAACAAGTAACACTCATCAAGCCCCTAGAAAATGCTTCTCAACATCCTGACATGGTATCTTTAAAAATAAAGGCATTGTGTGTTAGGATGCCAGGATAGTTCATGTTGCTACTAAAGGCAGAGATGGATATTCCCCTGGAGCTTCAGCGGACAGAAGTGATGGAAGCATTTTTTTTGTAAAAGAAAAGACAAGTTTATTCACTTGTCAAATTCCTCTTCTCAGATATCATGAACACAATAAATCTTTGCTTCAGTAAGTTACATTTCCCAGTAGAAACAAGCATCCATTTTCTTACTTTATGTTTTAATTTGTGTTTCTGGAGGTACTTACAAAAATTAAAATAGTATTTTTAAGAGCTGTACATAGTAATCTGATAAGTATTTTTAATATTATGGAATTTATAAATTTAGTTTTTGTCTTTTACCATGACAATTTGTAGAATATTTAGAGGTAAAATAAGATGA
>NW_008360330.1:827576-837502 GCF_000622305.1 Nannospalax galili | reverse complement strand
GGTGGAGACCACATAAACAAACTAAACAGAAGCAGGTGAAATAATTTTTATTGGTAACTTTTTTTTTTTGTCTTTTTGAGACAGGGCCTCCTTGTAGCCCCAGCTGTGGTGGAACTCACTATGTAGACCAGGCTGGCCTCAAACTCACAAAGATCCGCCTGCCTCTGCTTCCCAAGTGCTGAGATTAAAGGCGTGCGCCACCATGCCTGGCTTTTTTTGAAGTTATTTTGATTCTTTTTTTTTAATATATTCTTTTAATTTGTTGATTTTTTTTCTGTGTGTGTATATCACACAGAACATCCCAAACCATCTTATTCAACTATACACCCACTTCCCAGATGGCCCCCTCCCAGAGCCTCCCTCCCCCTACTAGAGCCCTTATACCCTGTTATCCCTGCTACGGTCAGCTGTGTTGTCAGCATCCCCAGCCGTTCCCCAGTATTTGTCCATCTGGTGAATCTAGTCAGCCTATCATATTTGAAATTTTATGACATCTAAGGTATTCAATTGATAAACTGCTCTAAAATTTAGAATTAAAATATAATTAATAAAACTAATAGTTAAAATTGAAATAGTATAGCCAGGTGTGGTGGCACATGCCTTTAATTCCAGCACTTGGGAGACAGAGGCAGATGGATCTCTGTGAGAGTGAGGCCAGCCTGGTCTGCAGAGTGAGTTCCAGATCAGCTGGAGCTATCCTGTCTCCAAACAACAACAACAACAAAAAAACTGAAATAGTATTGGCATAATTAATTTGTGGAAAATTTAAAGATTTTACATTTAAACTCAGAGTACATGAGATTTGAAACTTGTTTGAGGTAAGATCTTTTCCTATATGGAAGATTGAGAGGATGGGAGGGCAAGAAAAAGGGAGAGAGGAGGGAAGGAAGAACAACTGGCCAACTCTGTTACTGCTCTTGATTTTAAGGGAATAGGTAGAAGGGCTGATTTGCTAGTATTATCATGTTAGAAAAAGTTCAGTTCTTAGCACTATATGGAAAACTATGAAAAAGTACCTGTCTCTAATATTTGAAGAATCCATGGAGAAAAGCAAATAACATGAATGATACTCTCCCAACTTATGAGAAAAACCAGAGACAAAGCCAGATCTTTTGTAATATAATTACTATATATTTTCTTGCCATATCATAATTCTTGACTAGGTTTATAAGATTTTCATCACTAAGTGAAGTGAACATGCTTTGTATTTTTCTGGCTTAATATCACTGGCTAAACAAGTGAATTTCTGTGAGATTGAGGCCACCCTGGTTCACATTGTGACTTCCAGGTGGGCTGTGCCAAGGAAGAGCCTATCAGAAAGCAATCAACAAAAAGACCAATAACAATAATAATAATAATAATAATAATAAATTACAGTAAAAGAAATTTGGGGATTTTGTATTAGAGAAATTGCACCAAAATGCTGTAAATTCTGACATTTAGATGTGATAATCATATTTAAATTATGGCCATCGCTGATGAAATGGAGTTTTTATGAGGACTAAATAAAAATGGTACATTTATCAATTGTTTAATGTAAATATATGTATGTTTACAGATTTGTCATAGAATAGCTGCTTTGTTCTGTCCACTCAATTTTGAAAACACTTAAATCCCTAATAGATACATGACAACCAAGACTAAAATATACAGCAATTCCCAAACTTACTTTCATCCTTTTATGCCCATGTCTCTATTTAACAATCTACACCAAAGTAGCTACTAAAAAGATCTGGTAATACTAGTAATCTTTGAAGGATTATGGACCACTAGAACAATGGTAAATTCCTAGAAAGAGTACAAAGTTTAAAATATCAATAAGATTGTGTGTGTGTGTGTGTGTGTGTGTGTGTGTGTGTATGACAGTAGAAAAGCTTACTATAAAACTAAGGTGATGATGCAATCCAAGCACATCTGGGGCTGCCCAGGAAAAGCACACCTTCCAGTTATGGCTATGAGTTGTCCCACTTTGAAAACAGTCTAAGGAATACTGTGTATATAGCCAACTATATTTCCACAGCTCTCAATTTTGTGTCTTCTTTTTTGAAATAATGGCTTTAGTGATAAAATAAGCCAAATATCTCCATCACACACATAACTAAGATACTTCTACCTCCATACCCATTAGCAAGAGGACATTAGCAAGTCAGAAGTATACCATTACAGAGACTTTTAACATTTTTTGGTTGTTAGCCTTAGCCTTTAACAGCTGCGCTATCCCTCCAGCCCTACAGAGACTTTAGTATGAGAGAGCTTCTGACATTTTATTATAGGTGGTCCTAAAAAGGAGAGATTTGAAAGAAAAATAATATGTTGAATAACTTCCCAGCCCTTGCACTTTCTATGTTTTAACTGTTTTATTTTTTCTTTGCACTTATCACAATCTAACATTATATTTTACGTGTTGCCTTAATTTGGAATACTTTATGTTTACTTTATTTGGATATAAATCCTATGAAAAGGGGCTTATCTATTCTTGTTCACAACATTCCAAGAACCTTAGTAAATTTCACCTAAAAATTACTCAATAAACTATCTGATAGCATAAATGAGCAGAGTTTTGAAAAAACAAAGAACTCAAAAGTTAAAAGACAGGATATAATGGCAGTTTTCATATATCAGAAGAACTGTAAGGGGAAGAGAGAGAGACAAGGGAGGAAGGGAAGGAGGGAGGGGTGGATTGATTTCTGTGTTGCTCCAGATACTTCAAATACTGTCCAATGTGGCCGTTTTAAGAATTAAGACTTGGGTTAACAATTTAAAAAATCTTCTAAGTCACATTCTTTTTTAAAATTCATATTTACTTTTTTATGTGTATAAGTGTATGGCCTACATGTGTGTAAGTGCACCTGAGTTGTGCAATGCCTGCAGAGGTCAGCAAAAGGTGTAGATCCCCTGGAACTGGAGTTATGGACAGTTATTAGCTCCCATTTGGGTGCTGGGAATTAAACCCAGGTCCTCTGCAAGAGCAGCATCTCTCCAGCCCCTTTAAGTAACAGTCTAAGTCAAAAAACTAATCAACAATTGTAGAGACTGTCTTACTACTTACAAAAGGATTCTTAGGATAGGAGGTAATTTAGAAGCAACTATATAATGTAAAGCTCCAACAAGAAAAAGCACATAAAGAACATAATAAGCCAGGTTGGAAATATAGTTCAATGGTAGAATACTTGCCTATGTGTGAGGTTTCCCAGAGCTGGAAAAAAAAAACTTTCAGTGACTGGGAGAGATGGCCTAGTTAGTTAAGTACCTGTTGTGCAAGCAGAAGGATTTGAGTTCATATCCCCTCTACTCATGTTAAAAAGCTGAACAAAGCAGTGTATGCGTGTAATACAAGGATTGGGGAACTGGAGAAAGGAGAGCTCTTGGGGCTTGCTTGCAAGTCAGTATGGACAAGTGGTAAGCTCCAAGCCTGTCTCTAAAAAATAATGTGGAGAAGCAAACCAAAGAAAATACCTGACTTTGACCTCTGGTTTGCATACATGTCCTCATACATGTGCACACGTACATGTACAACATATAGAATATAATAAGGAAGAGCATTGAGGTGTTTATCAATAATTGTAGACTCTGAAGGCTGAGGCAGGAGTGCATTCATGACTGTTAGGCCTTCCTGGGTTACACAATGAATTCCAGGCCAACCAGGGCTACAACATGAGATCCTGTATTCCCCTCATTCTCCCCCAAAAGAAAGGAAGTAAGAAAAAAAGGAAGTAGGGAAGAAAGGAAGGGAGAGATCATGGGCAAGGGGAAGGAGATGACGAAGAGGAAGGGAAAGAAAAAGGGAAAGGGAAAGGAAAAAGACTGCATATGAGGATTACACAAAATGATCTTTCCTGCAGAAGTTAATTAAGTGGTTATTCAGGAGTCACGCAGTAAAGAAAGAACAGCACAAATTGCACTCTGAATGAAATGGGAATAAGGATACATGGTCCTGATAGTCTTTTTCAAAAATCATCTATTAATACACAACATTGTAAGTTGGAAATCTTTTTAAATACCAGCACTAATGGCATTAACAATAAAACAAAAACAAAATCCATGATAAATTTAAAGAACAAGAGTTGGTAAGGATGGATTCTCTTTTTTACTATTATGGTTAATTTTATAAGCAAGTTGGAATATGAGGGCTGAATACAACAAGATGTATGTGACTGAAAAAAGGTCCTAGGCCAGATTTGGAGAGATCTGCTTTGGAATACTTGACAAAAAGATAATAAGTCCTGAGCAAAGATGGGCTTTCTATCAAAGTATTTAAAGAGAACAAAGAAATTAACAATGGGAAGAACATCACAAAATTATATCTTTGCAAAGATCATTTTGAAAAGACATCCACTAATTCATTCGTTCTTGGGCAGAACTGCACTTGACAAAATGCCCAACAATCAACTTTCATCTCAAAAATCACTCTCTTTCTACAAAATATGCTGCAAATGTTAAAGATATCTGCATTAAAATTTTTCTATACTAAAAAGGTTAAAAGGTAGTTATGGAATACAAATATTTTCCTTAATAATTGCTATTAAATACATAATCATATAATAAATTATACTTAGATTATAATAAACAAAAGGGCTTGGTTTTACATTAGAAAAATACCTGTAACTCAATATTAGAAGTTTATAAAAGAATATACCATCTTTTGATAAGTACAAAATTAAATGTTGTAAAATGAATAGTATCTTTTTACAACCTAATTAAAACATAATTCATGAAACTCAAATTATAAAGCTTTAGCTTAATGTTTTCAAATTGTATTTTTTCTAGTAAATTCTCCCCTTATCATTTAAAAATTACAAAGTTAAACAATAAGCAATAGAGGAAAACTAGGTTCTATAAATTGTATGACATCTTGGTAATTTAGGCATTTAAAAATACTTCACAAAAAATATGTCACAGTTTTTATAATGAGGAAAAAAGAGGGACTTCTTAAATATTGTTATAAAAAATGTAACTGAAACTATTGTTTAGAAGAAATTAGGAACAGAAGTAGTGAGGTAAGGTATATTACAAATGAAATGTTTACTGTTAAAAATAGTAGATATAATGTCTGCAAAAAGCCTTTATTCAAAGTAATTTCTATAAACATAAAAAGAACTAAATGATTTCTGTTGGTGTATACCATAGGAAATTGTATTCCACCAATATCTCAAAATGCTTACACAATGCATGTATTTTAATAAATGTCAAAATAACATAATGTATCGATGAGAGTCGACAGAATTGTCCACTTGCAAAGTTGGCCCTTAACTGGCTTTGGAGCATGACTGAGAAAGGTTCCCTACACTGAAATAAAGCTTGCCCTTAAAAAAAGGAATGGCTCACAGTACCATAACTTCACGGTGTAAACATATGGTTAATGTTAAATCTGCTTCACTTTTAGGAATCTGGAACTTAAGGGCCAGGTAGAGGAAACCTCTGTAACCAACCCCCAGTGAAGACCTTGGGTGCCAAGACTCTAATGAGCTTCACTGGTACACAACAGTTTGCATGTGCTATCACAACTCACTGGTGGAAGAAGGAAAGGGTGCCTGTGTGGTTCCACTCACAGGACTCATAAATGCTTCCAACTGTTCTCTTGATTACTTTGGTTTATATCTTTTTCCTGAAACAAAATCTCAGGCATGAGTGTAATTATATGCTGAATACTAGCAGGCAATCCAACAAATCTCCAAACATGAGAAAGGTCTTGGGAATTCCTGACAAGGTTGGGGACTATTTAACTTTTCAAATAATTTATCTAGATTTATACATTAAAGAGATATTGAGTACATTTGCAAATGAAAATAAATGACGAATATACTAGATAACAGAAAAAGTTTTGTAAAGGCTGAAATAACTGAGGTGAAGTTCAGAGAAAATAAACACAAGATATATGTTGGTCAGTTTTCTATAACTATAACAAATACCAGAGCTAATCAACTTATAAAGAAAGATTTGTTTTGGCTTACAGTTTTGGTCCATAGTCTATTGGCCCTATTGATTTGAGGCCTGTGAAAAGAAAAGACTTCACAGAGGGTATATTTGGTGGGAGTAAGCTGTTTAGCTCTTGACAGCCAGGAAACAAGGGGGAGGGGCAGGTTCCTGTAAAAGGAATGTTTTCATGGACCTCTTAATAGGCCTGACTTCTCAAAGCTCCCACCACTTTCCAATAGCACCATGCTAGGGAACAAGTACTGAACAATGAGCCTCTGGGAACATTCAGATCCAAACCATGAAGAACTAAAATTATATTTTAAAAAACTTTCTTTGTTGCATATATACATATATATATATATACACACACACGTGTGTGTGTGTGTGTGTGTGTGTGTGCATGTGTGTGTATGACAGAGTATCACTATATAGTCTAGGATGGCTTCAAACTCATGGTTTTCCAGCACCCATTCCTGAACTAAAATTGCATTTTAAAATATGTGATAACCATATATACAAAAAGACAAAATATAATAAAGTGGTTGTATAAAATATAATTATTGAAAATAAACTCATTATGTAAAAGATGGGAAAATATAACTGTAAATATATCTAATTTATTTCTTTACTGAATAAATAACACTACAATATAAAAACCAAGAAAAAGAATAACGTTCCCACACTTATTATTGGCTATATCACATATAGAACATTGTATTTAGCTATAAGTCCATTTAAACAATATGCTATAGTTTAATTAGGGAAAAGCTGGTGAGGAACTTCTAAACCATAAGCTGTAAGAATGGTTCAAGACTAAAAGAACACTTGACAAAAGCAATGGTTCACAGAAACTTTATAGGTAAAACAAATTTTAAATTCTCATATAATCACAGTCAGAACTCATACATTCATTCAACTGAAGATACAGAAAATTAACTAAAAGCCAGAGCTAGCCCAAAGGCTATTCACTTTTCTTTAAGATACATATTCAAGAACAGCCTGTAAGTTTACTGAATGTGGATTCTAGAAGGAAGAATTCAATTAAAGTGGACAGCTATATTAAATAATCTTTCAAGTCTCCTAAAACATTCACTGCAAAAACTTTCCTATTTATACAGTAACATGAAAGCAGAGAAGAAAAGGTGAGTAAAGTCCACCCCCACCCTCAGATTGAGTTGGCAGAACAAAATGCAATAGACTCAAGAATCATGATTAATTCCCACAAGTAAATTCACTTCAGTTCAACAAATAAATTGCTTACAATACCAGAGCACGTTGTACAAAGCTCAGAGTACCTTGTAAAAAGCTAAAAAATAATGTAGCAGTCACTACAGATGAAGCATTATGAGGATCTAGAGAACTATACAAATATAATGAGAAATACAGCCCTGAGCATTTGTCTATTTCTTAGACATTCATACAGGGATGAATACTCCAAAGGGGGAAAGCCAGTCACTTGTTCACCATAGCAGCACTGTGAGAGCTACACTTATGGTCTGCAACCTAGAGAAAGCCCAAGTCACAAACCAGGACTGGGGTCCTGAGTCCTCAACAGGTAAAGTCTTCATATCTACACATAGGCCTCAAGTCCTTTCTATGTTTGTTTCCCTCTCCTATTTTGAGAAGCCATCACTGCTACAACAGAAGCAGAAGACTACCAAAAGAAAAAGCGTTAAGCCTTTTTCAAAGTGTAGCACATAGAAGATACAATGAACTAGACAATTCTGAAAATTACATTGATACTGGGAGAACAGCACTAGCCAACTTCAGTGCCTCAAAACAACACAGAACCTTAATCACCAAAGCAGAAGCACTGAGCGGATATCAAGCTAATTAAAGAGGGGAGATGATCTGAGTTCAACAACTTTTGAAATAAGAATTTGAGCAAAAAGAGGCTCAGCAGACCCATTCTAGTTAGAAGACATTATTTTTAGATTTACTATGGGAAAGAAATATATAACAAAGATATTTCTTATAGGGCCTAAGAGGAGATACAGTGAAATGTAATTCTCTTAAATTATGTATTAATGTCGAAGTGCTGGAAGCAAGTCTTCGGCAAAACCTCATAGCTTGATACAATACTGGTGTGGAGATAAACTAGTTCATTCTTTGAAAAGAACTAGAAACTGTTAACCTAAGTGAAGTAACACAAACTCAGAAAAAAAATAAACGATGTATATTCTCCCTCATATGTGGATCCTAGCACCAAATCCTGGTAAGTGAGTATGTATCCAGACATAGCTACAAGAACCAGGATAATGGAAAGGAACCTGGGAGGTCAAGGAAAAAGAAAGAATCTGAAAGAGAAGAACAGTAGGAAAAAATTGTTAAGGGAGATATGGATAAAAATCGGGTTAGTTTAAGGGAGGGGGGAAGGGTATACAAGGAACCTAGGGGATAAAGGGAAAGAAGGAGCTCAAGAGAGGTAGGACCATAGGAGAAGGGTATTATTAAGGGAGAAGTAGGAAAACTGAGGGCACCTTAATTCGGGAAACCATGATGGAAGGGTTAGACAATGTGAGAGATAAATAATGCCTAAGCTAGTTTTTAAAACCAGAGGGAACCATATTAGTCCAGCTACCTACTGACAAATTATACATACCAGATCAAGAAATATATGTCTAGGGAAGGTTTATCTGAGAACAATTGGTGTTTCCCCAAGCTCATCTACATGGCACACGGTAATTAAAGGTACCAGACTGATAACCTTCTTGGATGTTTAACAGACATACTTTGAGGCCTATACTAATTTGGTCAGAGGGACATGAGAGTTTTTGCTCCTTGCCCTCCTAGGTCAACTAGTTCCAGGGGACTATAAGCATCTCTCAAAATGTCCTGTAACTGTGGTAAGTCACCTGTCCTCTTGATCAAGGAGGCCGAGGAGACCCCAACAGGTGGACTTGAACCAGTGTCCAGTCTAGAAGGAGGAGGGTCAACACAGAGGAAACATTTCCTCCAGGCTTCCAAGTGAAGCCAGACATGGTCGAGTAGGACCTTTGACTTATCTTCACATAGATGGAACTGGTAAAAGAAAGGAGCCAGGGGCTCCTCCCAAACCCATGTGACCCCTAAGGAACAGACCCTCAAATGACCTTGAGAATAAAAATAAATTGGTTTATCTGGGCCAACTTTATGGCCTTAAACACTCAAAAGGAAAGTATAACCAAAGATTAAAGGGGCCAATATATTTTCATTGAAGTCTGAGAAACTGTACTTCCCAGACATTAGTATAAAAGTTCATATGAAGCCGGGCGTGGTGGCGCATGCCTTTAATCCCAGCACTTGGGTGAGTTGTTGACCAGCGTGGACCAAGAGACTCCCAGAAAGTAACCCAGCATAGAACTGGGAAAATGAACAGCAGACTCCAATCTTATCTAAAGGAATATTGACAACTGATTGCTGCTAGATGAAGAACAGCTGACCTTCCTAAAATAAAGACCTCTAGATAGGCTGACTAGATTCACCGGATGGACAAGTAGTGGGGAATGGCTGGGGGTGCCAACATCACAGCAGACAGTAGCAAGGAAGACAGAGTAAAAGGGCTCTAGTCGGGGGGTAGGCTATGGGAGGGTTCCACCTGGGAAGTGGGTATACAGATGAATAAGATTGTTTGGGATGTTTGTGTGATACACACACAAAAAAATCAAATTTTAAAAATGAGTTATATTTGAGGAGGTAGCATAAAAATTTACGTCATGTTAAGTGGTGGAGGCAATAAACATTACCATTGAAATCTACCTGATGACTTTATATCCGTACACAGGTGCCAAGAATCTGAGTGCAACAACCATGACTAGTAATAACCAGATACACACAGATTAGAGACACATACGCCAACATCTAAGCGTTATTAGCAAAAACAATGTGTCTTTCTGTAAGAAACAATGTATTTTAAAATGAAATGGAGATCTTTTTTAAAGGTTAAAACCTCATTCAATTTTAAGTCTTACAGGGTTTATACTGAGTACAATAATGTATAACTGTATTAATTCAACAGTGTGAACCTAAAA
>NW_008360330.1:824118-827516 GCF_000622305.1 Nannospalax galili | reverse complement strand
ATAAATAAATTGACAAAATGGATAAATAATTGCACACTTAGTATTTCTCTTTTTAAAAAAATTACAAGGCTATTAAGAATGGGTAAAGTTTAGTTTATAAGGATTTTCATAAAGAATATGCTATAATATGAAAAAAATTTCAGATATAAATAACTACATTTTAAAAATCCATGCATTTCAAAACTCTTACTCCATAGGGAGGTAGAACAAAAGAAAACCAAAATCAATCATTATTTTCATATCTAATGACATCTGGGAGAGGAAACTATGCATGAATATTCTCAGTCCTTTAAAATATTCCCCAGATTTCTTTCTGAAGCAACACATCTTTAAAAATAAGAAAAACAAAAAAGAGGAAGGTGGTTATGTGGAAGGGATGGGAGCTCAAATTTAGAGACAAACTCACAGGGATTAACAATAGCTCATACTGTTACAGAGCTCTGAGAATTCTGAAGGGGCTGGTTATGGATGAGAAAAATAATAGGGCTTTAAAGAAGCAAAGAAAATATCTTTCCACTCATTTTAGAAGTGTATACAAGTTTGGATCTTATACTGCTCAGTTCTGTTTTTTAGTTTTCTGTTTTACTATTTATTGGAGTACTACAAAAGAGGCTCACTTGTTTACAAGTAGAAGGAGTTAAGACTATTAAGAGTATAGCTTTTTAATGAAAACTTTAACAAATGCTTTGATGTTTGAACCGTGTACCCAACATTATGACATCATACTTAAAATATGATTATGTCAATAGTTGAATACCAAGTTTCATGAGCAAACAATTTACCCCAATGCAAAGAGATATAATTGTATGTATAGATAACTATATAAAGGTACAAGCAAGTTAGAAAGGCATCTTTGTTTCATTTAAAGTGAGGCATTAACCTAGTGACAAACTCATGAAATCTTAGAAGAGAAATCAGTATTTTTTTTTTTGAGACAGGGTCTCCCTGTAGCCCCATTTGGCCTGAAACTCTCTATGTAGACCACGCTGGCCTCAAACTCACATAGATGCACCTGCCTCTGTCTCCTGAGTGGTGAGATTAAAGGCATGCACCACCACGCTTGGCCAGATTCAATATGTTCTTACGTATATGTCATAAATTTTCATGATGCCTAACTGAATCACCTTGAAATCAGTAATCACTTCTTCTTATAAGCATTTTGTAATTATAAAGGTATAATATTCTCTCTCTCTCTCTCTCTGTGTGTGTGTGTGTGTGTGTGTGTGTGTGTGTGTGTGTGTGTGTGTATGTGTAATGCCCATCTACGTACACTGGAAGACTTCGGGGATCTTCCTCTATTTATTCTATGCTTTATTCCCTTGAAACTTGGTCTCTAACTGAACCTTGAAGCTTGCTGTTTTTCTGGCTAGGCTGCCTGGCCAGAAAGCCTCAGTAATTCTCTATCTTCTGCCCATCCCCCCAACACTGAGGCTACAGGCATGGACACCAACAAGCCTGGTTGTTTACATGGGTGCTGGGAATCCAAACTCAGGCTCTCATTCACATGAGCAAGAACTCAGACTCATTGACCTATCTCCCTAGCCACAGAATTCTATATTTATAAATACATTATCAAGGATATTATAATGTCTTTTAAAACTCTTTATTAATTTTATTGTATGTATATGAGTGTATTGCCTGTACATACGCAAGTGCACCTGTGTTGTACAATGCCCATGGAGGTTAGAAGAGGGTGTCAGATCCTCTGGACTGGAGTAATAGACAGTTTTTAACCACAATGTGGGTGCTAGGAATCGAACCTGGGTCCTCTGCAAGAGCAGTCAGTGTTCTTAACTGCTGAGTCCTCTCTCCAACCCCCATTATAATGTCTTATACCGGTGTCAGGAAACTTTCTTTTCTTTAAAAAGTCGAAGTGTAAATATTTAGGCTTTGTATGCACATAATCTCCATCAAACTACTCAACTCCACCACTGTATAAGAAAAGCAATACAGAAATAAACAGGAACAGCTATATTCTAATAAAACCTTAATAACAATAAGCAAGGAATTGTGTTTGCCCACTTCATATACTACAACTGTTTCTTCACAGTCTATAAATCTCCCTGGCACTCCATGTGCTATTAGGGAACCAAAAAATCTGCTTTACTTAGAAATCTCATCTCCTATACAGTTTTATGTAGTCCCTGGTACCTAATAAGAACCCAATAATGCTTCTAAAATAAATTGACTAATAAATGAATGATTATATTAATCCAAAAACTATCAGAGCTAGGGACGTAGTTCAGTGGTAAAGAGCTTGCCTAGCATGAGCAAAAATATGGGTTCAGTCCTCAGCATTACTTGAAAAAAATTTAAATCGGCTTCAAATCACATCATATGATTAATTCAATTGATTAGCAGATTAAACCACACACGTCAGGGCTGGAGAGATGGCTCAGCGGTTAAGAGCACTGATTGCTCTTGCAGAGGACCCAGGTTCAATTCCCAGCACACACATGGCAGCTACAAACCATCCTTAACTCCAGTTCCAGGGGAATCCGAAGTCCTCTTCTGACCTCCGTGGCATTGCACAACACATACATGCAGGCAAAACACGCAGACACATTAAAAATAATAATAATACATAAGGGGCTAAAGAGATGGCTCAGTGGTTAAGAACATTGGTTGTTCTTGCAGAAGACCTGGGTTCGAATCCAGCACCCGCATAGCAGCTAACAACTGTCCGTAACTCCAGTCCCTGGGGATCTGACAGCCTCTTCTGACCTCCGCAAGTATTGCATGACACAGGTGCACTTACCTACATGCAGGGGGCAATACACATAACAGATCAAGTAAAGAGATGGCTCAGTGGTTAAGAACATTGGTTGTTCTTGCAGAAGACCTGGGTTCGAATCCAGCACCCGCATAGCAGCTAACAACTGTCCGTAACTCCAGTCCCTGGGGATCTGACAGCCTCTTCTGACCTCCGCAAGTATTGCATGACACAGGTGCACTTACCTACATGCAGGGGGCAATACACATAACAGATCAAGAAATATCTCTAGATAAGGTTTATTTGAGACCAACTGTTCATTACCCAAGATTTATCTGCAAGACACACAGTAATTAAAAATGCCAGAAATGGTGGAACTAACCTTCTTGGATGTTTAACAGACATACCTTGAGATCTATACTAATTGGGTCAGAGGGATACAAAGGACACTTTTTGCTCCTTGCCCTCCTAGGTCGATTAGTTCCCAGGGACTATGAGCATCTCGCAAAATGTCCTGTAATGGTGGTGGGTCATCTGACCTCTTAATCAAGGAAGCCAAGGAGACCCCACCAGATGGACTTGAACCACTGTCCAGTCTATAAAGAGGAGGGTCAACACAGAAGAATCATTTCCTCCATGCTTCCAAGATAAGCCAACAATGGTCGAGCAGGACCTTTGACTTATC
>NW_008360330.1:792046-823168 GCF_000622305.1 Nannospalax galili | reverse complement strand
AAATAAATAAAATTGAAAAAAAAACCCTCATGTCAGAAAACTAAACTTCATACAGTGATATCCACCTATAACTATGTGGCAATATTAAGAAGTGGTCTAGGTTGATGCCTAAGCTGATGATGTATCCTTGTGTAGTTCTTCACAGTACTTCTACCAATGTTAATCTTCTTGTCCTAACTGCAAGGATTGTGACTTACACCTAAGATAATGATTATACTGTAATGACATCATCTAGTCAATATTTTTTTTTAAATGCTGCATCCAAATGGTATTATACATTCTTTTCAACATTTCAGTACTACATTGAACACTTGTATTTCTTCTTCCTTTTTAATAACGTCTTAAATACCCAGAAGTATCCCCAGAATAACAGCATCTAAACATGTGATGAAACACTGAAGTTGACACTTTCATTTAAATGCACTGAGCCCTCTAACTCCCCAACCTATTCAACTGTTCCTGTGACTTCTCTACAATCAGTCCCCCAAATTCTAGAAGTCGGTTAATCTGCTCCCTTGCTAGGTTACAAATCTAAAAAGATCCAGGATTACTGCAGAATGACAATTTAAGCCCTCATATAAAACACAATCTTACAGCCACTTGTGAAAGGGATGTACTCTTGCTCTGGAGTGTGTTACTGAATATGTTAAAGCTGTAATGAAATGCTTCTTCTAATCATGTAGTTATTAAAAATTAAAAAGAACACAATATTTACTGTTCTCATTCATTAATGTAGAATGCAAAAATACCTGGTTAATTCTAATTTTCATAGTTCAGATTTTCTAACAATTTAGCTTGTAAACTCTTTAAATAAGTAGCATCAATTGGGAACCCTTAAAATTATTGTAGATATTTAAAATGTTTAAAGTAATACTTTACAAGTAATTCAGTAGAATTCATTTATCCTTAATTCACGAACATAGTGTAAACAAAGAGAAGATTTCCATTGATAACAGTTATAAGGGTAATCATTCCTCTGTTTGCCTAATTTGAGTTCCTTTAGTTTTGCTGTAGCTGTACTGATTCACTGAAATAAAGGTAAATATTATTTGTTCTCTTGATCCTAGCCAGTCTGATTGGGGTAAGGTGATACCTTAGGGTGGTTTTAATTTGCATTTCCCTAATTACTAACAATGTTGAACACTTTTGAGATGTTCCTTAGCCATCTTTATTTCTTCCTTTGAGAACTCTGTTTAGATCTTTAGTCCATTTTTAATTGAGTAATTTGGTTTCTCAATTGTTTTTTGAGTTCTTTATATATTCTTGATGTTAAACCTCTGTCAGATGTGTACCTGGTGAAGATTTTTTCCCATTCTGTGGGTTTTCTCTTCATTTCTTTGATTATTTCTTTTGATGTACAGAAGCTTTTTAGTTTAATGAAGTTCCATTTGTTGATTTCCTACACTTTATAGCCTATAAGTTATTTCCAATATTTTCTTCTAATACTTTCAGGGTTTCCAGTTTCACACTGAGGTCTTTGATCCATTTGGAGTTGACTTTTGTGCAAGGCGAAAGATAAGGATCTAGTTTCATTCTTCTACAGGTGGAGATCCAGTTTGGCCAGCACAATTTGTTGAAGATGCTATATTTCCTTCATTGTGTGTTCCTGGCACCTTTGTCAAATATCAGGTGGCTGAAACTGCGTGTACTCAGGTTTGGATCTTCAATGACGTTCCACTGATCTATATGTCTGTTTTTGTGCCAGTACCATGCTGTTTTCATGACTATGGTTCTGTAGTATACTTTGAGATCTGGTATAGTAATCCCTCCAGTGTTGCTCTTTGTGCTCAGGGTTGCTTTGGATATCCAGGGTCTTTTGTGCCTCCATGTGAATTTAAGGATGGATTTTTCTAATTCTGTGAAGCATATCATGGCAAGTTTGATTGGGACCACATTGAATCTATATATTGCTTTTGGTAGGATGGTTATTTTCACAATATTAATTCTTCCAATCCATGAGCATGGGAGGTCCTTCCATCTCCTGGTGTCTTCCTCAATCTCTTTCTTTAACAATTTAAAATTCTCATTGTAGAGATCTTTGGTGTCTTTCATCAGATTTATTCCAAGATATTTTAATTTTTTTGCAGCAATTGTGAATGGGAGCATTTCACTGTACTCTTTCTCCAATTGCTTGTTATTGGTATATAGAGAGGCCACTGAGTTTTATAGTTTTATTTTATAACCTTCCACTATACTGAAAGTGTTGATCAGTTCTAGGAGTTTTCTGGTGGACCTTTTGGGATCTCTTAGATATAGTATCATATCATCTGCAAAAAGGGATAGTTTGACCTCTTCTTTTCCAATTAGTACTCCTTTAATTTCCTTCTGTCTTATTGCTCTAGCAAGAGTTTTAAGCACTATGTTGAAAATGAGTGGAGATAGTGGACATCCTCATCTGGTTCCTGATTTTAATGGGAATGCTTCCAGTTTTTCTCCATTTAGAATGATGTTGGCTGTGGGTCTGTTGTATATGACTTTAATTATACTGAGGCATGTTCCCTCCAGTCCAGTTCCCTCTAGGACTTTGAACATAAATGCATGCTGAATTTTGTCAAAAGCCTTTTCTGCATCTATTGAGATGACAATGTGTTTTTTGTCTTTGAATCCATTTATATGATTAATGACATTTATTGACTCAAATGATACCAAATGCTGGCAAGGATGTGGAGAAAGGGGAACACTCATTCACTACTGAGATTGCAAACTCGTGCAACCTCTATGGAAAACAGTGTGGACAACTCTTAAAAAATTAAAAATGAACCTACCATATGACCTGGTTATACCACTCCTTGACATATACTGAAAGGACTCATCCTACTGTAGAGACAAACATGTACATCCATGTTTGTTGCTGCTCTTTTCACAATAGCCAGAAAGCAATCGAAGTGTCCCTCAGTTGATGAGTGGATAATGAAAATGTGGTTCATTTATACGATGGCATTTTACTCAGCTGTAAAGAAAGATAAAATCATGAAATTTGCAGGTAAATGGATGGAACTAGAAACTGTTATATTAAGTGAAGTAACAGAGACTCAGAAAAACAAACGATGTATGTTCTCCCTCATATGTGGCTCCTAGCACCAAATCATTTTAAATTCCAGGTCCTTTTAATAAGATGATGCTAGACAGAAGTCCCTTCTGCATTAAATAACTACCATCATCACGACTTTGGCTGAGCCTTATTGCTAAACATAGTCACAACTGGGCTTGCTGACGGTTGTGCTCATTCATTAAAAGGAGTGCCAAGCAGGGTCACTGGACCATCACCTGAGTATCTTAGCCACTCTTTCCAGCCAATTAGTCCAGCCTTGGAAGACAAAAGAAAAATGAGGAAGAACCCAATAGAGGGATGCTTTTGGAAGCCCCTGTCAAGAAACTCCAATGGACTCTCATATGAACATTTGAAAATTGCCCTGTTCTGACTTTTTTCTAGTTCCCTGTCTAGAACTTGCAATGCTAATTACTCTTGCCTTTACTTCTCATTCACATCTCCTAGTCATGACTCAAGGACTTTCTCTTCCCCTTAGAGACAAGAGTTATGCAATTTGGGAGTCTTTTAGATGGACTCACTGAAAGGGTACTCCAATTGCCTCACCCTGCATCCCTGTTCAGCATGGAAGAAGCCAGAGCAGTCTGCATCCCTATTCCCTATTGGCAATTTGGATAACCCCTTCAGAGGATGGCGTGATAAGAATAGGAGGTAGGAAATGGCTAGGCAGTTAGGGTAAAAACACCCCCAAAGAAATGTAGCCAGTTTCTGGGCTAAAAGTCAAAATGTCCTTGGACCTATTAGCAAGAAACTCCATTCCAAAGGCCAAAAAAAAATCAAAATGTCCAAAGTATTTGGGAGCTTGTATCTAATCCTTAAAAGATTTTAGGGTTACCTCTTCAGAGGGGGGAATGCTGGAGGCGGGGAGTGGGAATGGATTTGATCAAAACACCGTATACGCATGTATGAAATTCTCACAGTTTTGTAAAAGTTAAAAAACAAAAACAAAAAAGCTAAATATATATTTAAATTATTTATTTCACCTGTCACTAATTGAGACTGAGCTCCATTGGTTATACACACATTTACAAAGCATTATAGGTAGAAACATCAGAAGTGCTTGCGGTAAGTACTTGAGAAAACTACAACTTATTGCTGCAATGACTTCAACAATATCATTAACGCATTAAAAAGATCAGAAAAAAATGCATGGCAAAGAATGATTATTTTTCTAAGTATTTATGTGCATACAGAGAGTAATTTTGGCATTTATTCAAAAAAATATAGTTCTTAATGCAAGCAAACAACTACACATGTCCAAAGACTGCTGTTTTCAAAAGGAGAATTTTCATCACCTTCTAAAGGAACTCAAAGGACTGTTTTAAGAAATAATAAGTCAAGGGCTTGAAGTATAACTCAGTGATACAACACTTGCCCAGGAAGCAGAAAGTTCTAGGTCCAATCCTCTGTTCTGCAAAAACTTAACTAAACATAAGATATGAGTAGAAATAGAAAAACACTGACCAAAGCTGATTCTGCTAGTGTTACTTTCTTTACCTTGACAGGGAGCCATATATAAAAATTCATTGCTATTAAAAATATGAATATGATCTTCAGAAATGGCAAAATAAAAGTAGAATCCTGTTATCTAGAAAATGCAGTTAGTGAAGCCACTAGACTGGTTCCCTATTGCACAGTCATCTATTTGTTGTTTAAAATGTGCAAAATGCTAACCACCCACCACTGCACCTGACCAGTTCTTGTTAGCTTGGGCAATCCAGTGGTGAGCTGAAAGTAGGCCACAGCCTTTAGGAAACAGGGCCGTCCTACAGGTGGATGATTCTGTGCCAGAAGCATGGGAACAATCTAGAAATGAAAAAAAAAAAAGTGCAAACTGCAGAAAGGTGACATCAGTGGCACACTAAAAAAACACTACAGTCACAGTGATTGAAATCATTTCAGATTCAGTAATAACACTCCAAAGCTTTAGGCTAATGCAAAATTCATCAAAAACATAAAATATTGCAAGTGTTTCTTTAAAACCACCAGAAAGTATAGAAAGTATATAAATTATCTTCATAAGAAGATACTAAGACATTATTGGTTACTCTTTAAAAAATTAACAAATAGTAACACTAACAAGCTATTCCACAAAATACTAAATTATTTAATTTAAGTAACTAATTAAAGGACAAATTTTGAGAGCCAGTTCTCTCCTTCTACCACACTGGACCAGGGAATTGAACTCACATCATTAGGCTCAGTGAAAAGCACCTTTACCCTCTGAGCCATCTTGCCAGCCCTCAAAATATTGTTTTAATAATCAGCATTCTTCTTAGCAAAGCACTGATTTTTTTTCTTCCTGGTTACAAAATAATTTCTCACTATACAATAAAAAATAACATGGAATAGTAATATTAAAAATCCAGAGCCAGGTGAAGTAGCACATACTTTGGCCACAGTATTCGGCAGGCAGAGGCAGGTGAAGCTCTGTGAGTTCAAGACCAGCCTGGACTACATAGTAAGTTCCAGGATAGCTGGGCTCACAGGGAAACCCTGTCTCAAAAAGAAAAAAAAAAATCCTATCTAAATGCTGGGTGTTGTGCCACATGCCTTTAATCCAGGCATTCAGGAGGCAGAGGCACTTGGATCTCCATAAAATAGAGGTCAGCCTGGTCTCCATAGTGAGTGCCAGGCCAGCTGGGGCTACAAGGATACCCTTGTCTCAAAGAAATATTTGTATTTACATCAATTTTAATATTTTTTAAATATTTATTTTTTATTTTATGTGTATAAGTGTACTGCCTGCATGTATGTGAGTGAACCCATGTCATGCAATGCTGCGGAGGTCAGAAGAGGGCATCGGATTCCCCTGGAACTGGAGTTAAGGATGGGTCATAGCCGCCATGCGGGTGCTAGAATCGAACCCAGGTCCTCTGCAAGAGCAGTCAGCTCTTAACTGCTGCGCCATCTCTCCAGCCCCAATTTTAATATTTTAAAAGAGAACCACTTTTTTCCCTTGTCAGGGCCTGGATTTCACCCTCCCACACTGTGGCAGCTGGAGGTAAGCTGAGGCCCCTGGTGGCTCTGGGTACCAAATCTCAACACATGCCATGATCAAGGCCAGGGGTGATTTTCAACAAATGCCCCATTTTGTTGTTTTGTTTTGATTGAGGCAGGGTTTCATGTAGCCCAGAAAAGCCTGAAATTCACTGTGTATCCAAGGATGAATTTCTGATTCTCCTGCATCTACTTTCTGATTGCTGGTATTATGTATTCATTACCATTCCCTGTTTATGAAATGCTGGTGATTTGAACCCAGGGTTTTGTGCATATTGGACAAGCCTCATCCCAAATGAGCTATCTATCCCAAGCCCTAAAATAGGGAAATTCAAGGAAATTCAAGGAAAAAAAGCATTCATAGGAACCTATATACAGCGTAGCATTAACTCTCTAGTACATGCCACTGTGCCCAGTGACAGTCCTCCCTGAATACAGGTGATACTTTGCTAATGTGACACTATGATATAAGGAATCTTTTTTAATCTGTTTATTAAGTAGTTGCATAATGATTAGCTTATGGAATGGGGATGACCTGAGAAATTCATCTAAGGCAACAATGTCATTTATTTTTAAACTCATACAAATTATAGTACTGAAGACTAAACCAGTTTACTAATGTCATGGTTGGTTTGGGTTGTTAACTTGACACAACTGAAAAGAAGGAACCTCAACTGGGAAATTTCCTCTATTGGATTGGCCTGTGGGAATGTCTGTGAGGTATTTTCTTGACTGTTGAATGATGTGAGCAGGCACAGCCCTGTGTGTGTGAAGTCACCCCTGGGCAGGTAGTCCTGGGTTAGCAGGTTGAGCATAGGCCATAGGAACAAAGCAGTAAGTAGCATTCCTCCATGGTCCAGTCTGTGCTTCATTTCCTTCTAGATTCCTGCCTGACTTCCCTCAAAGATAGACTGTCACTTGGAGGTATGAGATGCAATAAACCCTCCCCAAGTTGCTTTTGGTCAGAGACTTTTAGCAAACTAGGACAACTAATAACTAAAATACATATATGACAAAACATTTCAAATTCCACTTTAATAAATGAGAACAATTAGACTGCAAAGACACATGGTAAGTCAATCCTTTCCTACTATTGTCTTACAATAAGAAAAAAGAATGCCTTAAACATTTTAATAGATTGAAGAAACAAAATAGTCTCAGACTCAAACTTACTTCAAAAATTGCTTGTGGGATATATTTAATCTCAAATTATGTGTTCACAAATAACTATTCCTGAGACATATGCCTTGAGAAGTTATGGACTTTCATAAAACTAAAAGACATCAAAGTCTAATCCTAAATCTGGGTTTTAAAGTGTTTAAGAGGGAAAAAAATGTTATCTTAGAAAACACTAATTCGCAGGGCTGGAGAGATGGTTCAGAGGTTAAGAGCACTAACTGCTCTTGCAGAGGACATGGGTTTGATTCCCAGCACCCATATGGTGGCTAACAACCATCTGTAACTGCAGTTCCAGGGGATCCAACGCCCTCTTCTGACCTCCACCAGCACTGCACGGCACGGGTGCACCCACCTATGTGCAGGCAATACACTCATATATGTAAAATAAAATGAATAAAATTTAAAAAAGAAAACCCTAATCTCAATAAATTAATTTTATTTCAGAAGAAACTGGTTATCTTTAAGTTGTGATGGTAATAAATATGTTGCCAAGAAGGATAGTAAAATGCAAGCCTCCATATTTTGAATACTTTTTATATAAAGGAGACATGCTAAGGACATAGTCTACAGATCTCATTTACTCCTCAAAACTAACAGAAGGAACCAGTCTCTAACTTTTTCAGTTAGGACATTTGATTTGGAAACATTCAGTATCTTATCTAAGACCCAGCAGTTTAGGGAGGCCAGGATTTCAGCCCAGTTTTCATAAACCAGTAGGTTCTAAAGTTTTCCATCATTTTGTAACTACTGAAACAACTGCACACATAACAGAATCCTTAGGTGACAGATGCAGCATTATTTCTGTCACTTAACAACCAAACCAGAAAATTACTACAGAATATAAAACCATGATGGGAAAAGTGTAGGTTATGCTACCAATTCTTATAACATAAAAAGACTAGTCAAATAATCATCTTATGATGTAAACACATAGTAAAATATGCCAAGAGGAAGTAAAGTAAAATACTGTAGTAAGTGAAAAACCTAAATCAGAACTTTCCTCATTCTATATCTTCTGGTCTAGAACAAAGTCTTTCTTTTCTACTCTTCACCTTCAAACGAATTTTTCAAAAGGAAAATAAGAGATCTATGGAATACCTATTCAAGGAAACCTACCAAAAATGAACGAAATAATTATCAAGGAGATAGAATGCTCCCAGAGTTTCAGTTTGATTACAGAGCAAGATGTAAGGCCTATTAGGCTGGGGTTTTAATAAAAGAAGCATATAAGATCAAAAACAGGATACTGCAAGGAAAAAACTGAAGCAAAAGACAGCATGAGAAAAATAAATGACGTTCAGAAAAAATTTTGAAGGAAAAAGTGCAGAGTGATACACAGGTTTGAAAGCTTCTATAAACACAGCAATGTAGATCATTTCTCAGCCTTTTGGCTACGATCAGGTGTAGCCAATGGTGTGACACACTGGCAAAGGACACAGGCTTTGACTCCAGGACAGATGAGTAGGGAGAAGACTCTATTTGATGAGTGATCTTGAATGAATCACTTTTATTTGGTTTCCTCATTTCTAGACTGGAAATAATTAACAGTAATATCTGCAAGGGGTATAAAGGATTAAATGTTATATATACATAAAAATCAGCCGGGCGTGGTGGCACACACCTTTAATCCCAGCACTCCGGAGGCAGAGGGGCAGATCTCTGAGTTCAAGGCCAACCTGGTCGAATTAGAGAGTTCCAGGATAGCTGGAGCTACAGGGAGACCCTGTCTCAAAAAGACCAAAAAAAAAGTTAACACTGAGCCTGACACATAACTGTTAAATGTTATCAAGAAGATAAGTCAGGTTAAGAAAACACAGTAAGCATAGCTTCAGGCTTTCTGTCCAGAGAATCTATATGTCTACTGGGTCTTTTCTGAAAACTTCTAAACTCCTAAGAAAATTTTATTTTTAATTGTGTGTGTGTGTGTTTGTATGTTGGTGTTGGGGGTGAGGGTGGGTATGTACACATGAGTGTGGGTGTCCATAGAAGCCAGAGGAGCACATCAGATTCCCTTAGAGCTGGAGTTACCAGCTATAATAAGTTGTCTGACATGGGTGCTGGGAACCGAACTATGTCCTCTGTAAGAACACCAAATGCTCTTAATCACTATGCCATCTTTTCAGCCCCCTCTAAACTCTTCTAAATTTAAATGAATAAAAATTTGATTCCCAAATAATATGCATAATATTGAAAAATTTTATCTATGATAGTTGAAAGTTATCAGTACTACTGAAAAGGCATACTTTAATTCATCCACAATGTCACTGGCAGAGAACATGAATTCATGTAAACCCATCTATGGAAATACAATACAATTTTATTCTGATTCTCAAACAAGTAACTCTTATTCCTAGTGTTTTAGTAAACTGAAGCAAAGTCTAGTTTGATATATAGAATATTATTTTATTCTTTATTTTAAACCTCTCTGACATGTTTAAAAAATATACGGGGGTTCAGAACAACCTCAATAAAGTGACAACATTTCTTTAACAGACTTCTGAAGTCAAACCGCAAGTGTGCACACATTTGGCTTCTAAGTCGAAGAGTCATAGGCACACTTCATTAAATGCATTTCAAAACACAGAAATCTTAAGTGCCGAGAAAAAAATACTCAGCGATTTGATTAAAAAAAAAATTAAAACATCTTTCAGTCAAGAACTTAGTGTAAAAAGTATGATGTTCTGCTCACATTTGCTTTACTACCATTTGAGCCGAAGCCCCCAAGAACTTATTACACAATCCCAGGTAGCACACAAGAAATAGGTTAGCCTCTGCATTTGAAAACAGATCGTTATTAAACAAAATACTGGCAGCACTAAACTGCTTTTGATAAGTATACTGCATTCCCAGCAGCACTAAGAATGTAGCTTCATCTAATATAAATATCCAAATAACACTACACAAAAGTATTTTCCTTTTAAAATAAGTTCACCTATGTTTTCCAGTGTTGACAACTTAAACAACATTGACCTATGCATTGTGATAAGGAAGCATTAGGCACAGACCACATAATGTAATTTACATTTTGTTTGTTGTAAAAAATATAAAATGTGCAAATACATATCACACAAATGATTAGTGGACACAACAGTAAGTTATTATGGCCTGAACACAAAATATCAGTGTTTCACTTTTTTTTAAAGGACGTTCTGAGTAGCACAATAGGTAATACATCATTATGGGGTGGGTATTCTGCATCTGCATTAGGATTATTGTGAACTTTATATAGAAAAGAAAAAAACATTATTATAGCAAAAGGTACAATATTATAGGCACATGAACTAACTTCAAAGAAACCAGATAAAAATGTATCCAGAATCCATTAAAATAGTTAATTTAATGCAACCTCCTAAATACACTACTAGATTGTTTTGTTAAAAAGAATAACTTATTTAACATTATGATTGCCTTATACAGTGGATTCTTTCATTAACTAAGACACTTTAGAGTGAGTTACCAAAGTACTCAGATGAAGACAAAATTGGAATAAAAATTAGCAGGCTGTTAGGAAAAGGGAAAGAAACTAAATGCCCTTTTCCACAGTAGAAACAAAAATACTGCTCCTTTTTGTTTGTAGTGGAAAAATCTGTGCTGAAGAGAAGACTATAAAAACATAAACAAAGGGGGTGTATGACAATAAAATGCAATACTTACTATGCAGATTGGCATGTCTTAAAATATACTTTGATGGAAAATGTTACATTTGCCACATATATAATATGAGCATTTTTTATATAGGGCAATTTATGCAAATAATAACTTCCATAAACACAAAGAGTAAGAAACAGAATGAGACTAAATGAAAGAAAAAGACAGAGGCAGAGAGAACAGTGGGAGAAAGAAAGGGGCTGAGGGGCTTGCTCATGTCTTGTAGATTTGAGATACCTTTTTCATCCTCAGGGCCAAATTTGTCCTATTACTGAACACACATTCACATGCTTTAATTCTCTCATGAGATTACCTTCTACATATCCTTTCCTTTTGTTTGTTTGTTTGCTTTTAACACAAAAGGAAAAAGAAAGAGATCTTAAATCTCATTCTTCATTTCATAGTCAACTATTCACATAAATATTTCTCCAGGGCAAATTTCCAAATGAATCAAGAATACAATCCAAACCAACTGTCACAATACATTTGATTTACTGTGCAGTTCTCTTCAAATGGAGCAGGAATTCGCTCGTTTCCTAGGTTTGGGGTCCCGAGCTTCCTGATCCTTCACACACACACAAGATGTACACATGGTTTCAGAAAGCCTTCGGAGGCCTAGGCGGAAAACACTGTTGGAGAGGCTGTAAATTACACAGTTACAAAAACTATTACTTATAGCGAGCCAGGTGGTTAAGAAGGACAGTGTTGGATTGTCCAATACACGGGAGCTTTCTAAAAGAAAGTAAATAATATACGGGAGCCATAGCATGTAAAACACACTGGTTATCCTAAATAAAACCATGGCATAGCGACGGTCAGGGCTGTGTCCTGCCTCTCTAGAAGCATCTACCTCGTGGCTAGGGAATCGAGCCCTTCGATCATTTATCTCTTTGGTGTGCTGCCGGCAAATTTTGAAAATGTGGAAGTAAGTGAAGCAGACAACCAAAGCAGCAGGAGCATAAAGTAAACAAACAATAAAGCAAGTAAAATAAGCACTGGTGAGCCAAGATGTGGCACACCATTCAAAAATGTCACCGTGGTAACCAGGTTTCCCCCAGCCAAAAAAGGAAGGCAAGAAAATTAGGCAGGAGTAAATCCAGATCATAATAATGCAAATTCTGAGGCGACATGGAGTGACCAGTTGATTGTAGGACAGAGGCTTGGTTATTGCCAGATAGCGATCCACACTGATGCAAGCAAGACATGCCATTGAAACGCTTTTTAGAACTGAGATAATATATCCAAAAATCTGGCAAGTCAATGACTCATGGACACCTGTGGAGTAGTGGAGAAGGGAAAGTGTAGGAACCAAGCAGGTAACTCCAACGAAGAGATCAGCATATGCCATTGTCTGTATGAAGTAGCTGGTGGTATAATGGTGTAACAGTGGAGCACAATGAAAGACGAAGATGACTGTTAAATTCCCAGCGATGATTAGAAATGTCAGCAAGACAATAACAACTGTCTCAAAGATGCAGACATCCTCCGCACTGTAGTGACCAAATCCAAGTGGGCAGGAGTGATGCTCGGACACATTCACAACACCACTGCTCATGTTCAGGATCCTCCATTCAGTCCACCTGGATTCATTCATGGCTTAGAATGAAGGGAAATGTGCAGTTTTGGCTCTAGCAAGCAGGTGCCCTTGCCAGCATCTGTTAAACTCTGCACATGAATGTCTCAGAACCTGCTTCAGTAGACAGTGTCAGTGCTTCTATTACAGCTGAGCGTCCCACAGTGTGCTCAGGTTTCTTCATCAGCCTTAGTTCACCAGTGACACATCTCAACTTTGAGGGATAAGGGAGGAGGGGGTGCTAGAAAGGTGAAAAGAGGTCTCTGATTAGCTCCCTCCAGTGCTCTCAAGCAACTTGTGCAGATACAAGGCACTTCTAGAGAAAATGAATTTATTAATTAGTTCTATAAAAAATATTTTGAGTAATTGCTAAGGGAAGAAAAGCTTTTGTGGACTAGTTTTGTTGTCTTAAGTTTTTTTGTTTTATTTTTGAGTTTTTTGGAGTGTGTGTGTGTGTGTGTGTGTGTGTGTGTTTGCTTACTTGTTTGTTTTGTTTTTCTCCTATGAAGGAGTTTAAGGAACAACTACAAAGAAAAACAAAGAAACATTCTTAAATTGTCTGAGGGTTCCTGTTTCATCTATGATGAAAAATCCATTTATATTTTAGAACTTAAATAATTAAGATCTCAGCTTCATTTGGCAAGCCAAGAAAAAGTTCATGTGACAATCAGAATCCTTGGCCTCAGTTAACATTTAATGTTCACAGGTCAACTTTAGGATCCACTTCTTTCTCATTTTTTTAAAGGTAAGAACAGCTCTATCAAGGTTAATTCTAAAAGACTCATCTCTTAATGGATACAACAGAGCACAGATAAGGTAAAAATTAGGCGTCACGTTCCATATTGCCCTATAATGCTTATGACAAAAGGTGATTTCTAGTGGGGTAGATACACAATGATTAAGCTTCTGAAGTCTTAATTTTACATCCTACAGTCATTTTTGAAAACATCTCCATGAAAACAGCTTTAGTCTATTACAGTTGATGGTACCACAAAGATCACTGTAATCTATATTGCTTCTACTTCAAAATACAATTCTTTAAGGCATTAACATCAGCATCTACAGCTGAATATAACTTTCATTATTTGATATTACACCTCTTCATAATGCAGTATAACAAACTATATAGCTCAAAATAATTTATCACATTTGTAATAATGCACATATCTCACAATGAAAACACAGATGAAATCTAGACAGTAATGGAAACTTCCTTGTACACTAAGCATATCTGATCAGAAATAATGCCATTATTTGTTACTTTGTATTCTAGTAGGCTTTGTATTCTATTTGCTATACTTTTTCTATTTCTATAAGATGATTAAAACATTAATGCACTACTTAAACTAAGTCTTTGAAAGTGGAAAATTACCTTGTTTATTATATTTGCAGTTATGTAGCAGCCATATGTTAAGAAAATGCCTCTTCTATTTCTGTATTCTATTTTGAGCAAAAGCTCAATTAAAACAGGGGCCATCAGGTAGAGACTGTGAGATAGTCTTGTTTTTAAAATACCTCAAAACATCAGGATGAGTTTAAATCCTCGACTTTGAAACACTGAAGTGCTGGCAGGATAGAATCCATCCAAAAGGCTTCCAAGGTCATTCTGGTATCAGGTTAACATTTGCCAAAGTATTTTTCAAGTACAAGCATTTCAGAAAGTCTCTTGTCGGTCTTTGTTGTCACAGCTTTTGAAGAAATATCATGCAACAGAAATGACAACATTTCCTTCAGGAACAATGTAGCAGCTTAATAGAAAGCATTCTTCCAAAGTTATTTTCTCGTGCAGCACGACATCATCCACCAAAGTCCTTCTCCTTTCATATGAGCCACAGGATACTCCTCCTTGTACATGTTGAGTTTCACTTATCACAAAATAGTTCTCTTGTTACAGGAATAAGGTAATGTGTCTCACCTACAATCACTCTTATCAGCAGCTAGTCTGGGCTGCTTGATTCTGAAGTCCGCTTTACTGTGATGCAGTTATCAGGATGCTGCCGGGAGATTCTTTACAATTTCTCAATCTCACTGCCTCCACCTGAGCCAGAGCCTGCTCCTCCTCCTCATCCTGAGCTGATGTAGAACTCACCATCAGAAAGGTGACTCGGTCCTCCTGCCCCAATCAACAGTACAGCCAATGGCTACTGCAGCTGAAACTGTCACTAGGTAACAGTTGCCAGGCACATGCAGGCTTATAGACTCACTCTGCAAGCTCCGATCAAGATTGACAAAAAGAGACAATGAAACTGACCAATCTTCACAACATGTAAACGGTATTTAAGAACTTCTGGAGGCACTCTCTTTAGAGCATTTGTAAAGATTATTTCTTATAAACAGTACAAGAAAAAAATGTATATACCTTTAAACCTTGCTGAGACACTACCACAAGGTACTGACACTAAAAAGTCAGCAGTAATCTGATGCTCACTGGCAGAAAAAAACGTATTAATTATTAAAAACACCCAAGTTTTTATGAACTCAAATTATGTGACTAATATTTTTCACTATAAAGTATACAGTTATATTTGAGAAGTAAGAAGTCATTTATTAATCTCTCCAATTCCTGCCATACCCACACAAAATAGATGAATTTGAAAAATTTAAGTGTACAAAGTACTGGACCTAATACTACAATATTAAAATCTATGTAGAGATATAGTATTCAAATATGATCTCAGAAGACAATATGCATCAGCAATAAATAGAAATACTGGGCCTGCATTTTATCCTAATATGCCAAAAGTACCAAAGGGACAAAGAAATTCGTCATATCATACTTGAGCTACACATTTAAGTTAGTAGAAAGCAAAATAACATGCGCTTAAGGATTTGATGGACATTAGAACATTTTATTTAGTTCTACTTAATATATACAATCATTCATTTATTTTAAACAGATTTCTTGGTCAACACTTCTTTTAAAGTACAAGAATAAATTTCAAAATTGTTATAGAATTAAAATGAATCAGGAAAATTAAGATGAAAATGAAAGCTAATATTTGATGAGAGCATGTTCCATGTGCCAAGCATTGCATTTTGCACTTTTATATTTTTTTCTTCATAAGAATCTTAAATCTCTATGGACTATGAAATGGCTCAGCAGGTAAAGGTGCTTGCTGTCAAGTTTGAGGACCTGAGTTAGATTCCAGGTCCCAGATAGTGGAAAGAGAGAATTGCCTTCCACAAGTTATCCTCTGATCCTCCCTTTGTGGGGCTTCTGTGTACATGCCATCACACACACACACACACACACACACACACACACACACAAAATGGATGTAATAAAAATATCTTTTAAAACAAATCTCTATTCCGTAAACATTAACTACTCCCCAAGTGAAGAAAATGGAAACTAGGGAGGGAAAGCATAGCTACAGATACAGAATTGAGAAACTGGGGCTGAAATGTTCAGAAATGTCATTCTTAACATTGTATAACTAAATCCCATCCTCTCCATTCTACTGATGGCTCACATTCAGGAGATATATTAAAGAATCACTTAAGGTTTTATAAAATTAGTAATAAAGAATAGAAAGTGTGGGGCTGGAGAGATGGTTCAGCAGTTAAGAATACTGATTGTTCTTGCAGAAGATCTGGGTTTGAATCCCAGCACCAACATGGCAGCTAATAACTGTCCATAATTTCAGTTCCAGGGTATCCAACGACCTCTTCTGTCATCCGCAAGCATTGCATAACACAGGTGCACTTACACACATGCAGGCAATACATGCATACACATAAAATAAAAATAATAAATTTTAAAAAAGAATAGAAAGTGTTTCCAATGCTGAACTGCTTTTCTAGAAGACTATGTTATTATTAAACTCTTTATGGGTTAAGTGAAATATAAAATGGTGAAAACATTATTTTCAGAAATATTGATAGGACACATTAGAATAATCTTAGAATAAATATATTTAGCTTTTAAAAGTAAATATCTAAATATGCAAAATCTACAGTTATATTTTACAGTGAAACATTAGACTTATACAAATATGTAAAAGCATTTAAATCAAACAAGAGCAGAGTTAATATTATTAAATACAACACATATTCAAAGAAAAATTACATTTCATAAATGTTCATGAATGCCAACAGGTCATCCAGTCCACATAAGAAAAGTTAAATACTAATGTTTACTACAAAGCAATTTAAAAACTAAGTGTTGGAGCTGGAGAGCTGGCTCAGCAGTTAGGAGCAGAGAATTCAGGTTTGATTCCCAGCACCCACCACATGATGGCTAACAACAGTTTCAGGAGATCCAACGACCTCTTTCGACCTCTGTGGGCACTGTACAACACAGGTGCACTTACATACATACAAGCAATACAGTCATACACATAAAATAGAATAAAATAAGATAAAAATAATAAAATAGTTTTAAAACTAAGTTCTGCCACTTACCATACATACTTCAAGTTATCAAAATTTTAAAATATAGACTAAATTTTTTAACTTTCGAGTATTTCTAAAATTAGGGAAATGGCAAAAAAGCCAACCTCATTTAGAAGAATCCAAGAACTCACAAATTTGTTTCCAAAATATATCATTGCCAATGATTTTTATCTAAAAATACTATAAACAATCCACAATTGCATGGGTTTCCAAAGATACAAGGCAATGTGAAACAGAGTTGGGGAAGAAGTGTCTTTGACTCATTACATCTCCTTTCCTTCTACTAATTTTTTAAAAGTTTCAGGAATTCTAATAAAGGCAATTTTCTCCTGTTTTATTAACTGACTCATACCAGCCCCTGGCTTTCTTCTTTTGTATCCCCTTTTCTAATCTGGTGATTGTGGAGCTCTAATAGCAGAACAGTAACATATTTACAGAGTTCACCATATATACCATTCTGTTTTCATGTCAAGCATCATCTCCTCATTTGGGGGTCATTTGGTACCATTGCTACTTTTTAAAATCATCATTAGCGCCAACCTCTTTCTCCTTTCAATTCATGAGTACTAACCTAGAATATCTAAGAGGAATCTTTAGTTGGAGTTGCTTTACAATGACTTCTAATGGCTAAAAGTCTACAGTATTATGAGATGATACACCACAAGCACATGATTTTTGTCATTTAAACCTTTGGTATAGCTTAAATATATTTTTAATGTATGTTATTATTTCATTATTAAACATCCAGTCGATTGAAATAACTACTCAGTAGGACCTAGACATCCAAGAGCAAAATCTTAGCAGTTAAGGACTAACAGGATAAACAGTAGGCACTGACTACAAAGAACTACAGGAGCAAAATAGAAACATTAAAAAGTACTGAAGGAGAATCTAAAGTAAATGATGTTGTCTTTTAATGTATTTTAGAAGAAATAAAAAGATGTATGCATTTGGACTTTAGCTCCTCAACTACCCCTTTCAACCATTCACTGTTCTCTGCTTCTACCACCATTACCCAACTAAGCTAGAATCACATTGTATTTACAACAGCAATGACTTCCAATTTGGTCTGATTTGCTCATGGCTTTCTTTCAATCTATTATGTACAGAAGTAAGTATCCTTTTCAAAATGCAAATCAAATCATGTCACTTCCTTATTTGAAATACTTGAGGGGTTTTATACTGCACTTTAGATAAAGTCATAAAATATACTATGAAATCTGGTCTCCATGTATGTCTATTCTCACTTCTCTTCTAGGTTATCCAGGTTAGCCCAACTCGCCCTACTTCATCTAAATATGCCCCGGGCCACAGAACTTTGCTGTGCTCCTTACAGCTGTCAGCTATTCAACTTACTGTCATGATTCTTTCATTGAATTCTCCAGTCTTTTGGTCTCAATTCAAGTACTTCTTCCCCAGGAAACCTTCTCTGAGCTCCCACAGGGCACCAAACAAGATTCCACACTTATTACAGTTCCTAATTGTTTTCTCTTTGCTTGTTTGTTTGTGCCTTCAGTTTTATCTTCTTGGACAAACTGAAGGACCACGAGAGGAAAAAAAATTGTTCTCTTCACCATTAGATCTTAAGTGTTGACATTATGGAGCTTAGCAAACAAGTATTTAAGAGAATTTCCATATAAGACATAGAAAAACAACTTGTAGAATCTATAAGGGTAGAGAAACATTTATAGTTTCTGTGAGGCTTAGAATAAACAAAATTACACTTTGACAAAAAGGCTTCAGAGGAGGAAATTATGGAAACTATATGACCAAGTTGGCTGGAGAGAAAATCTCTTAATGTAATCAAATTAAGAAAAATATTACTAATTTATACCTCTGCTAAAATCCAACTCAGTATCAAATTTTAAAGTGTTTTAAAAAATTAATATTGAACAAACAATAATGATTACTTATTTTAAGAATCCCCAATGCTAACAAATGTAGTACTGGTTCACCTTCAATGTATTACCAAGTATAGTACTAAAACAACTTGGTCTAAGTGTTAGAAACAAACCCTCTGAAGTGATACACATTACGATCAACTGAATTAGTGACTCTCAAAGGCAAAGACAAGTTTATACTGTTACCTCTGTTTTACTGTAACCAAATAATTAAATATTTAAATGAATAAAAATAATCAATAAAATTTAAGTTATGCACTCCATAAAGAGAACTTTCTCAACATGATTAGGATATTTTATGGAGAAATCTATATCTAGCATAGTATTTCCAAGTGAAAGATTAAGGATTATTCTTTAAGAATGTGAACAAGGTCAGGATGAGTGTTCTCACTATTTCTCTGTAACATACAGTACAGGAAACAGCCAGTATAGAAGAAAAGAAAATGGAAAGCATAACTATATATGTGAAAAATACTTAAAAATCTACTCATGTGCCCATTAGACCATGAGTAAATTAGTAAATTTTGTCGGAATACAAGATCAGTATGCCGAAATATTTAATAGTTAATTACTTTCAACAAATATCAGGAGGTAAAATTACCAAACAACAAACCATTTACAATACAGTTATAAAGCAGAACAGGGGTACATTTAATAACAAGGAAAAGATCTCAAAACTGAAAATTACAAAATGCCACTAAGACAAAGTAAAACATCTAAGTAAAAGGACACACAAACCATCTATAGATCCTTGTCTATTCAAATTAACATCTAAGCAGATTCTGTAAGATTAATCAACTGTTGATTATAAAAATCTATAAATAAAGAATTTAGGATAGTTACTATGAAACAATCTTGAAAATAAAACAAAAAATAAAAAGTTGGAAGACTAGCACAATCTGGTTTCAAAACTTAGTATAAAACCACAGTATTAGAGAATGGCCCAAGCAGAGACAAATAGATCTGTGAAAACAATAAAGGCTAAAACATAAACTCCACAATTATATGGTCAATTGAATTTCAATTTAAGATCCTTCAAATAAGTCTAGGCATAAGGAAATATTTTCAGTAAATGGTACTAGAAAAACTTGGATACCCACTGGGAAAATATGAATTAGGTCCATTCTCTCTACAACTCATAAAATTTAGTTGTAAAGAATGGTATCTAAATATCTAAAATCTATATATGAATTTTATTTGAAAATAAAAACACATATCTTCTAAAAGAAAGCACAGAAGGATAATATCTTCATGGCATTGCAGCAAAGTTAGTAAGATAATGAAGATAACAAGATATTAAATATTACTAAAATTCTTATAAAAAAACATCATCAATAGCCAGATATTGTAAACAACCAAGATATCCATTAACTGATGAATGGTTAATGAAGGAGTGGTACATATACATGATGGAATATTATTCAGCTCTTAAAAACATGAAATTATGAAATTTGCAGGTAAATAGGTGGAACTGGAAACAGTCACCCTGAGTAAGATAACCCAGATGCTGAAAGAAAAATGTCTCATGTTCTTTCTCATATCTGGATGCTAGCTTTAAAAATCTTAGATATGCATGTTTCAATCTGAAAATCCAGAGAAGTCAGGAAACTAAAAAATGACCATGGTGGGGGATGGAGGCTTTTTAGGAGGGGTGGTATAATGTAGTGATATGAAGGGGGAAAGGGAAACATTAGAGTGGAAGGATTAAATGGGGTAGGGAATGGGAGGGCAGGGCAGAGGAAGGAGTATGAGGAGGGATAACTAACACTAAAGGTCTTTAGAAAAAGTCAAATGGAAACCTACCACCATAACATCTCCTTAAAGCATAAACATATATATGATAAAGAGATTGAAGGGGTTACCTTATAACAGGGGGACATTGCCCCTTCTATATATTATAGGCTTACAAAATAAAATATCAGTGCCAGGAATGGACTCCCTCTCTAGAAGCTGCTAACCAGGAATCCTATAGACCTTCACTGTACTTGCCATTGCCCATGCTCTTGGTTAACCACAAAACTTTAATATTAAGACCCAACTGCTGAAGACACTACATACATGAGCCATAAAACAAGAAGAAATAAAGCTGCTGCTGACTTCAGAGCCTCATCTCTACTGGCTAGTTTTCATAGTACCAGAAAGTAAAAAATAATCATCAACTTTACCCATCTGTAAATCCTGTGAACTACAACAACTGGCCTAGCAAGTTATGTCCACTGATGTAATAATGGCATGAATATTATGGGAGTAATCAACCACTCTCTAATTGGATTTAAGGTCTGTTTCATAGGATAGAGCCAATAGCTGACACTGATATCAAGCTTAGAAACTTGAGGCTAGACAGATCACAGGGCATAGGGGAGAGACCAGTTTTCAACTAAATAGTTCTAAACTGATTCCTAATGACTTATTATTATGCCCACATACTAGTACTTCTCTCAACTCTCACCAGAGAAGTTTCCTTACATAGTTGTTGGTGGTTAACATAGACGCCCACAACTGGTCAATGTGCAGAAAACAAGAGGCTGCAAAGTGCTTGTCCCTGAATAGGAAAGCTATATCAAATTTATGCCTCCAAAGTTCAGAAATCATTGTGGAAGAAGGGCAGAAAGATTATAGGAGCCAGAAGTGAATGACTACAAGGGAAAAAGAGTTTTCCAGACAGCAGGTCAGTTACTCATATGAACTACCGCAATAGTGAAAGCATGCACAATTCCCATGCAAGTTCAAACCAGAGAAAAATCAGAGCATAGACATAAGGAACCTGCTAAGAAATCCCTACCTGACCTAAGGAACTTTTGGCAACTGATGGCTGCTCAGAAGGGGTGAGACAGTCTCTTTCAAGGATGGGACTCTGTAGATTAGGCTACAGTGGGTGGACCCAAACTGAAGAACATTTGGGGAAACAAAAGACTCTATAAGCCTTATTATATATACAATAGAGTACATTAAATTGGGCATGGGGCAGTAAGGGGAGTATGGATAGAGGAGAGGATCTAAATATCATCAAATTATATTGTATGAAAATTACAATATTTTTTTTTAAAAAATCAGTTAGCACACCAAAAAACTGGAAGATGTTGCTACCAAAATAAGTACCTAACAAAAGACTTTTATGCCAACCCTTGCTACAACAACTGATACTATAGGTTAATAAAAATACAAATAATACAATAAAATTGATCTTATAGAAATTGAGAGTGAAGATGTGTTTACCAAGGACTGGTAACAGTAATGGAGAGATGGGGAGAAGATTGTTAATAAGCACTAAATTATAGCTTAATGAACCAACAAAGCTTTGGTGTTCTCTTGCCCATGAAAGTAACTGCAGATAATTGAAAAGTAATGTACTTTGCATAAATGTGGTACACATACATACATGCAGGCATACATTCATACACATAAAATAAAAAATAAATTAAAAAATTTAAATAATGTGCTATCTTTTTATGAGAAAAAAGTTTTTAGAATGCATTTACCATAAAGAAAATTGTTTCAAAAGATATGCTCAAGCTTGGTTAGAACAGCATAATTATACATGAATCAAAATATTAACAATACCTCATAAATACGTAAAAGTTTTAGGAAGGGAGAGAATGAAAGAATTCTCAGCATGAAAATCATCAGCTAAAGGGAATCAAAGAATAATGAACATACCAATGTATACTCACTAGAATGGCTAAAATTAAGACACTGGGAATAAAAATGTTGGTAGAATGCAAAACTATTGAAACTTTCAAAAAGTGCTGGCGGTGAATGAAATGGCCCAAATACGAAAAGTGTTACAAACATTTTTGGAATTCCTTATGATATTAAGCAAATCTCAGTGCTTAGATTCACAGGTGTAACAGCCCAAAAGCAAGTGTAACAGAGAAAAAACCCTTATTAAAGGCCAGTAGTACAAAACTGAGACTGCTTTACCTAGCTGAGATCTAAAAACAACTGGCCAAGTATGCAAAAACCATTGAAAGATTTAACAAATTTAGTCAATTACAAATGAAAATAAAGAAAATATAACTTACACATATATTTAGCTCTATTTCTTAATGGAAGAATCTTAATATATAAAATACTTCTCCATGTGTTTCAGTTTATTGTGTAAAATAGAGACAATAATACCTACATTTCAAAGTTAGTCATGACAATTATATATTAAAAATAAAATACATATACCAGGCATGGTAGCTAACATCTGTAACCTAGCACTCAGGAGGTGAAGGCAGGAGGATAAGAATTTAGGGTCATTCTTAGCTACACAGTGAGTTCCAGGCCAGTCTGGAGATACATGAGACTCTGTTTCAAAATGTCTAAAATAAAACACAGCACATAGTTCATTGATAGGAAATTTAACACAAAGTACTTTACTATTAATAAAATTTTGGTTTAAACTCTTTTCTTAAGAAAGTATATCCAAGGTTTAGAAAGATGGCTCATTATTAAGACCAGGTAGTGCTCTTGCACAGAACCTGAATTTGGATCCCAGCACCCACATCTGGTGGCTCACAACCACCTGTAACTGCAGTTCCATAAGCATCCACTGCCTTGACCTTCATGAGCATCTGCATTCACATGGACATAAGCCACACAGAGACACACACAGATACACATAACTAAAAATAAAAATAAAGAAAAGGAAACTATATCTACAAGTAACTTGATAAGATGAGGAAGTTAGTAATAATACATTCTCATTTTTATTCAATTTTTACTTACCTTAATATTTTTTTAAAGTATATTCTGATCCCAGGGCTGGAGAGATGGCTCAACAGTTAAAGAGCACTGACTGCTCTTGCAGAGGACCCGGGTTCGATTCCCAGTACCCACATGGTGGCTATGAACCGTCCTTAACTCCAGTTCCAGGGGATTCTGGCACCCTTTCTGACTTCTGCAGCATTGCACGACATGGGTGCACTCACATACATGCAGGCAATATACTCATACACATAAAATAAAAATAATAAATATTTTTAAAAAATTATATTCTGATCCCTTCATCAGAATGAAATGTTCTTTAACTCTTCTGATTAACTTTAGTTTGAAATTTATTTTTGCAGATACTAGGATAGTAAGGCTTGCTTGTTTCCAGGTCTCATTTCCTTAGCACATTTTTTTCCCCCATCCTTTGACTCTAAAGTAGAATCTATTCTTGAGGATAAGAAATATTTCTTATAGAAAACCAAAAGGTGGATCTTGTTTCTTTTTAAAAACGTTTTAAACAACTCTTTAAGAATTTCATACAATGTATTTTATCATATTTACCTAACTCCTCCCAGATCTACTCCTACCTCCCAACACCCCTGGCCCCTCAAACTGTGTTTGTTTTTTGTTTTTTTTTTTCATTGCCCATGGATTCCAATTTGTGCTGCCCATGTACTTCTGGGGGTGGGCCACTGGAACATGGCTGACCTACCAGAAGCCACTCTTAAATAAAACTGACTCTCCCTCTCCCAGAAGCATCAACTGTCCATAGCAACTCAGTTAAGGGTTGAAGTTCATGAACCCCTTCATCTCAATGATAGAATGTTAACTGGCTTGATCTTGGCTTGATCTTATACAGTCTTGTATAGGCAGTCACAGCTGCTATGAGTTCATGAGTATAGAGGTGCTGTCATATGCAGAAGACACTGTTTCAATCCAGTCCTCCCTGACTTCTTGCTATTACAGTTTTTTCAACCCCTGTTCTGAGATGATCCCTGAATCATGGAAAGGAGGTGTAGAGAGAGATGTACCATTTGTGGCTGAGCAGTTCACTGCTATTATTTTCTGAAATGTGACCAGTTGTGAGTTTCTCCATGAACCACCATCCACTTAAAAAAGAAGCCTCTGAGATGAAGTCTGAGAGCTGCACCAATCTACCAGTAGAGAACAGGAATCTGAAGGGCAGTTTTGTATTATGTCCATAGATTCACAGCTGGGGCCTGTGAGCTCTCTAATCATGGCTTCTTGGCCAGATTTGCAGTACCAGGCATGTGCTTCCTCCTATGAAGCATTAACGCCAATGAGAAAGTGGTTGGTTACCCCTGTAACATGCATGCCACTTTTATTCCCACAGATATATCCTACAAACCAGCAATTATTGCAATTCACAGGGTTCACAGCTGGATAAGACTGTTGATGACTATTCCCCATGCATGGCAACTTCCAGTACTATGAAAACTAGCCAGCAGAGAAGAAACTTCCTGGTCAGTACCACTGTAATTTCTGTATGCTCTTGAGATCAATGTGAATGCTATCTTCAGAAACAGGATTGTGTGTCTTAATCCATTCAACTAACTTATGTCTTTGGGGGCTCGGGAATTGAGACAGAGTCTCACTATGTAACCCTGGATAGCCTACAACTCACTATGTAGATCAGGCTTGAACTTACAGTGATCTGCCTGTTTCTGTCTCCTGAATGCTGGGAATAAAGGTATGAACCACCACGTCCAGCCTCTAACCTATGTCTTGAATGGAGGAGGGGGGGACTGAAGCCATTAACATGTAAAGTTATTATTGAAAGGCATGTTGGTTGCTGCCATTTTATTGCTTTGTTTTGGTTTTTTGATATTTGTGTTTTAAGTCCTGTTTTGTATTTCAGTAATTACAGCTTGATTTGTAGCCTTTTGGCTATGCTTGCTTCTCTCTTTTCATTTTCAGAATGATTTCTTCCAGTATTCTCTGTATAGTTGATTTTATGGGCATGAATTCTTTTAGGCTGTTATATCAAGGAAAGTTTTTATCCTTCAACTATGGAAGATAATTTTGTGGGGTAGTCTGGGTTGGCAGCTATAGTCTTTTAGAACTTCAGTACCATTGCTCAAAGCTCTGGTAGCTTTTAAAGTTTCCATTGAGAAGTAAACTGTTATTCTAATGGGTGTTTGCCTTTATATGTGACTTGTGGCTTTTCTTGGAGTTATCCCATGTGGGGTGATAACACCTCCCCTAAAGAGCCATAGACTACCTAACAAAAACCCCAGTGTCAGGGGACTGGAGGGAGGGCTCAGCAGTTAAAACAGAGGACCCAGAATCAGTTCCCAGCACCTACATAGTGGCTAACAACTGCCCATACCTCCAGTTCCAGGGGAACTAATGCCCTCTTCTAGCCTATGTGGGGAATGCACGACACAAGTAGACTTACATATATGGAGTGTGTGTGTGTGTGTGTGTGTGTGTGTGTGTGTGTGTGTGTTTACACATACTGAAGAGAGAGGCTTGTTTAACTTCAACAGCTAACTAGGTATTAAAAAAAACTTAACATACAGCATCCATTGTCTCCGGGTTTATATGAATAACAAGCATACTAGTAACTTCCTCTTCCAATTTCCTATTTGCAATTTTCTAGAGGTATAAATACCTGAAACAAAGATTGTAAGAATTTTTTCTCAAAGAGTATATAAAAATACTTATCTATCAGTAAAGTGTCACAATTTAGTCTTAAGCTGTCAGTTATCCAGGGGTAATTAAGGTGGCATCATCTCTAATATGGCACTAGAAATACTTGAAATGTATTCTTTTATTTTTAATATTTTATTTATTATTTTTATTTTATGTGTATGTATGTATTGCCTGCATGTAGGTAAGTGCACCCATGTCGTGCAATGCCCACGGAGAACAGAAGAGGCTGCTGGATCCCCTGGAACTGGAGTGACGGACAGTTGTTAGCTGCCATGTGGTTGCTAGGATTTGAACCTGGGTGTTCTGTAAGAACAATTAGTGTTCTTAACCACTGAGCCATCTATCCAACCCCTTGAAATGCATTCTTAAATAACATCGGAGAAAAGAAAATTCCAAACTTTCTTAAATCTCTCATAGCTAAGAGATTTTCTTACTTTATAGAATAATACATCTGGAAATTAAATTATTTACTATGATTTCATATCAATAAACCTATCAAAATTGATATTAGCCCACAAAGGGGGTATGAAATAGCCATTTCCATTCAAAAATTTTTTAACTATTTTATTTATTTTATGTGTATGCGTGTACTGCCTGCATGTAAGTAAGTGCACCTGTGTCATGCAATGACCCCAGAGGACAGAAGAGGCTGTTAGATCCTCTGGAACTGGAGTTACAGGCAGTTGTTAGCTGCCACGTGGGTGCTGGGATTCGAACCCAGGTCTTCTGCAGGAACAGCCAGTGTTCTTAACCACTGAGCCATCTCTCCAGGCCCTCGATTCAAATTTTGTACAGTAAAATCATAACAGGAAAATTTAACCACAAAATATCTCCTGAAAAAAAGTCTTTAGAATTATATGGAAACAGAAAACCATAATCACATCTTCAGTAAAAGGTTCACATTAAAGGAAAGAAATTTTAATTCAAAATCATTTGTAATTTTAAGGAAATTTTCCCTTATAAAAGAAAAATTGCTATTTTTTAAAGATATCTTATTGTTATGGCAACTGAAGCACTAAAAATAATAAAGAAATATCAAAGTTGTTATAGCAACTAGAATTTTAAAGAACCAAGAAGTGTAGAATAATCAAACCTCGACTTGGCTTGAAATGCAAAATCTATGACTCAGTTTTCAAAAGAAAACTTGAAATACTCATGTTCTTGCCATTATGAGTTGTCTCTGTAATCCAAACTTAAAAAAACAATTTCAGATTAGAGCTGAAGTATCATTCTATATTACCTAAATCCTCAACAGTTCACATACTCAACAATGAGGCTTTGGCAATCCTATATATATATTACTAAACTCTGTGAATAGCAAGAAGTGATCACTCTGTAAATTCTGCGGAGTTGAATTCCAACTATTCAGTGTGTGAAATCTAGCTTTTCTAGTCTTCTAACTTGCTTCTTATTCCCAGTCTTCAATTTGCTGCTGGAGAATACACTAAAGGTTAAAAATATCCACTTGCTGCCAAAGCTGTGCTCAAATTCATCTAATTAGAGCTCAGATTAGAAAATTACTGAAGGTCTGTTGCATGATAGTGTTCAAAGTTCTAGCATGTTGATTTCACAAAAAGGAACATTCGTATGAGTTTCATAAGCACTTGTAAAGTCCCTGATTTAAAAAAAAAAAAAAAACAACAACCAGGAAGTAACACGAATTAAGGTCTTTGCTTAGAGATGGGCATACTGGTAAATAAAAAGAGATTTACATGTTTTGTGCTACAAAAATCAAGAAGTCTTTAGTTTCATCTGTTCCTTGCTAATCAACTAATCAAGATTTGATGACGAATGTTGCTACCATACCATATTTTCTCAGCAGTAATGAACTGAAGACAACTGGCTAGAAACATATCTCTCTGTATGTCACTCCATAGCCTTCTGCTTCATTTATACCCTTTAAGTCATTTTTAGTTTTATTTATTTTGTTTGTTTTGGGTGCCTCCTCCAGTCATCAGTTTATCTTATGAGCTAGTAAAAGAGACCTGAGAAACTCAGACTAGCTTTGATGGGGAAAAGTACCTTGGTTTCCTCATCCCTATCAGGGAACCTGCAGGTTGTGGGCTAGGGACAGCTTCCTGTTACATCTACCACAGAACCTAGTAATTCTGTAGAAAGGGAATGCCCTCAAAAACCAATCTCACTTCCCTCAACTATTCTATCTAGTAATGAATATCACTGTGACCAAAATTACTGTAGTACTGAACCCTATGCAATTCCATTATCTTTCATGAACAGTGTAACTATATACCATCCTTCAGAGGAATGATTTCAAAACTTTGAAGTATTCTATTTTTTTCTAATATATTCTAGGTATTCTTTGAGAATTTCATACATGTATACAATGTACTCCGATCACATTCACCCTCTATTCCCCTCCTCCAATTCACCAGGCCTCTACCAGACAACACATTCTCCTTCCCACTTCATGACCTACTGGTTTTTAAAAGTTTTATTATCGGGGCTGGAGAGATGGCTCAGTGGTTAAGAACACTATTTGTTCTTGCAGAAGACCTGGTTTTGAATCCCAGCACCCACATAACAGCTAACAACTGTCTGTAACTCCAGTCCCAGGGGATCTGACAGCCTCTTCTGTCCTCCGGCATTGCACGACATGGGTGCACTTACAAACATGCAGGCAATACATGCATACACATAAAAAAATAAAAATAATAAATAAAATATTTTTTAAAGTATTATTATTATTATTATTATTATCATCAGTGTCTGCGTGTGCCTGAATGAGTTTATGTGCACTATGTGTGCACCATGTGCCTACAGCTGTCAGGAAAAGGCATCAGATTTCCTTCAGCAGAAGTTACAAGTATTTGAGGACCACCATGTGGGTGCTAAGACATTAATCCTCTGGAAGATCAGTCAGTGCTCTTAACCACTGAGCAATCTGCCCAGTCAGAGTCAGTCTCTCTATAGCCTCTCTCTCTCTCTCTCTCTCTCTCTCTCTCTCTCTCTCCTCTCTTCTTTTTAAATAACCCATGGAGTCAAAATAGTGCTGCTACACATGGGTGTGGGGCATCCACTGGGGCATGGGCAACCTGCCAGTGGCTAGACCCAGAAAGAAAAATGACTATCCCCTAGCAGCAATCAGCTGCCAATAGCTCCTCAGCTAGGGGTAAGGCCTCATGAGCACCCCTCCGCTCAGTGATGGAATTTTGCCTTGTTGATTTGTGCAGATCTTGTGCATGTAACTACAGCTGCTGTGAGTTCATGAGTGCAACCACCTGTCATGTCCAAAATACAGCTTTTCATACCACTCCTCCCCATCCTCCTACTTTTACATTCTTTCTTCTTCCCCTTCCTCAGTATTCCCTTAGCCCTGAGGTAGAGGTGGCAATACAGACATCCCATTTAGGACTGGGCACTCGAAATTACCTATTCTCAGCACTTTGACTAGTTATGAGTTTCTGTATTACCTACTGCCAAACTCTTACAGTATTTTAAATCCCTCCTTATTAGCACCAGCAAACACAATATGACTTCTCCTATTTTTTACAAATAAGATTAAATGCATTCAAAAGCACCTGAAAGAGAACCTAATATAATTCTTACTATAATTTATTAAGTGGTTAAATTATGCCACACAATAATAGTGAATTATTTGATCATTATTTTTACCTAGAGACACCTGAAAACTTCCATCAATGTTTGAGTAGACATTTCTCCAAAGAAGGTTTGTAAGTACCCATAAGCATAGGAAAAGATGCTCAGCTACATTAGACACCAAGGAAATGCCAATCAAAACCACCATGAGGTAACCCTTCACACTCAGGATGGCTATACCCCAAAAGCCCTATAGCACCAAGTGCTGATAAGGATGTGGAGACGTTGAAACCTTCATTCACCGCTGGTGAGATTGTAAAATGATGTAGTCACGTCAGAAAATAGTTCAGTAGTTCCTCAAGTAGTTAAGCTTCAAGTTACCATAAACTAACAACGCTACTCACAGATACATCCAAGAGAAATGAAAAGATCTGTCCAGGGGCTGGAGAAACGGCTCAGCAGCTAAGGGCACTGGCTGCTCTTGAAGAAGACCAGGTTCAGTTTCCAGCACCCACATGGTGGCTAACAACCATCCATAACCCCAGTTCAAGGGAGTCCAATGCCCTCTTCTGACCTCTGCAGGCATTGCAGAACACTGGTGCACTTACATACATGCAGGCAATACACTCATACACTTTTTTTTTTTTTTTTTTTGTCTTTTTGAGACAGGGTCTACTCACTACGTAGACCAGGCTGGCCTTGAACTCACAAAGATCCACCTGCCTCTGCCTCCTGAGTGCTGGGATTAAAGGCGTATGCCACCACTCCTGGCTACACCTAATATTTTTTAAAATGTTAAATATAATAAAGTTGTTAAAGAAAAAAGTTCTCAAATGTGAATGTGGTCATCTTAAAGCAGGTGACCATCCAAGATCCAACACTGGAATCACCTCGTGTTCTGTCAACTTGACAATCACCTGGGAAGCGAGCCTCAATGAGGAATTTTCTACATCAGGTTGGCCTGGGAGTATGCTTCTCGAGGATTGACTTAAATTGTTGTGAAAGACCCAGTCCTATGTGGGCAGCACTATTCCCTCGAGGGGGTGAGGGGCATCCCTGAGCTGTATGTTAGAAGGGAAATGGAGCTGGACAAAAACAAGCATGTATGCATCACTTCACCCTGCTATTCACTGTAGACGTGATGTCACTAGTTGTTTTAGATTCCTGCCTTGACTTTTCTACAATAGACTTATGACGGCCAGTCTTGGTTGTTAACTTGACACACCTGGGAAGAGGCAAACTGAGGAAATGATTCCATCAGAATGGCCTGTGGGCATGTCTGTGGGGACATTATCTTGATTGTTATTTGAGGTAGCAGGTCCCAACTCACTGTGGGTGTGCCATTCTTGGGCAATGGTCCTGGAGTGCATAAGAAAACTGGCTGAGCACAAGCAGGAGGAAGGAAGCCAGTAAGCAGAGTTCCTCCATGCTTTTAAAATATATAT